>NW_011499872.1:865594-1051275 GCF_000495115.2 Populus euphratica | reverse complement strand
TGCGCGCTTGAAAAACACGAGGTTAACTTGGCCACATGAAAGAGTTTGGAAATGCGGTCATTTTATATTTTTTAAAAAATTAATTTTTATATTTTTAATTATTTTAATATGTTAACCTTAAAAATAATTTTTAAAAATAAAAATATTATATATTTTAATATAAAAATATTTTAAAAAATATCTACAACTATACTTCTAAATAAACCAAATCAACTAATTACACACGAGCAGGTGGGAACCATGTACCAACAGGTGACATGATTTGTCATTGCATTTTACAGAGGAGGGCCCAGAAAAAAATATAGTTTAGATAAGATGAAAAAAAGATAATAATAGGAGCACCGCGTCACTGCCCGGAGTCAATTAGAATTTAGAGGAAAAAAAGCTAATAGTACCAGCACCGAGTCACTAGCCAGCGGTGAAAAATGTGACACTCGGGCCCACCGTAAACTCGGAAATGAAATGGCAGTGAAAGCATACGTTCGTATTTGTTTGGACTGCAGTGACCAATGAGGGAGCAGGCCTGGCCTCTTTTCCTTACGTGGACAGTCAACGATCTTGGATGACGAGTTTGACCTGGGAACAGTACTCTTTTTTTTTTGTGCTTGTAATTATAATAACTTTTTCCATGCAAATTTAATTTATCTATTATTATTATTATTTTTTATAATTAAATAAAAAAATTAATTATTTCAATGACCAGAGAGATGATTTTTTTTTTCCTTCCTAGAACACACCAATGAAGCTTTGATATTTTTTTGACATTTTTTATTTATTTAGCTGCGGCATCACGGCGCACCGTGTACTACCCATCCAAAAACAAGAAATTAAAATGAAAGATATCTTTTTTAGTGTATATGTTTTTTCACATGATAAGAAATGACTTTCAACTATAACTATGGTGATAATAATGACGAAAATTAATAATGACAGTGACAACGACTATAATGACGGTAGATAACAGTGGTAATCACGAGAAGAGTTTATAATATGATATTTGTGATAGCGGTGACACCGACGTGGATGACTCTGTGTAGAAGATGTGGCTACAGTAACAACATCAATGTGGTAAAAATAATAATGGATTTTCACGAAAAATAAATAAATGCGCCGCGTCCCCTGACAATGGAAATAAGTGGTCAGAGCAACAAAGGCACCATGCCATTTTTCCAATAAAAATTAGAAGGGTATTTTCTAGTTCACATGTCAATTGAAATTAAATTAATTTTAAATGATCTCAAATATATCACTCTTTATATTTAAAATAAATTTAATATTTTTTCTTGAATACTAAAGTTACAATGTAAGAAACTGATGGAAAAAAATCTCTTTTGTTACCGATTTAATTATTTTTTATGAGTGTTTGAAATTGTAATATATAATATTTTTTAAAATTATTAATTTTAAATATTAAAATATTTTATTTTTATTTTTAATTATTCATATAAAAACCATAAAAAAATATAAAAAATATTAATTTGATATTTTTAAACTAAAAATATATCTTAAAAAACATAAAAATAGAAACAGAAACACTCTTATCGTCATTCTTGTCGTCTACCCCGAAGCAATAGTTTATTGCAAAGAAAGAAAAGTCCAATTTTAGAAAGTAGCTCCTCCTTCTCCTCTTCTCTCTGTTTTTTTTTTTTAAAAAAAAATAAAAAAATAAAATAAAAATAACTCTAAAATATGATATTTTTCAAACAATCGTCCATCTGTTATTGGTGAAAACACCGGAGATAATCTCTCATTTTTTTTCTCTTATTATTCATCATTTTAAGTCATAAATTTCATGGTGATTTAAACTTACTATGTAAATGAAATGTAATTAGTTTCGAGTTAAAAGATTTTATTTGCTCTTCAAATCATTGCAAGGATTAGTTGTTACTAAAAAAATATTATATACTGCTGATATTATAAATTATTTTCTAAAATAGCGAGTTATAATTTTTTCCGGATATAATATAAAAATAATAATAATATATCTGGACTTTATGAAACTACTCTTTTTTCCCCCCGTTAAAAATGGGCTTCACGCTCAAGTCTATCTACATCAAATGGCACCAAGATGAAGCATTATGGCCCACAATGAGGTCCCCACGCCCAACAACACCCATGTAGTTCAATTTCAAAATCCAAACAAGCACTCACTCAGGCCAGGCAGGATTCATATTCTCAAACAAGTCTCCACTAAGACTCTCATCCAAACAGGCCACTTCTCCAAATCCAAACCCCGGCAAACAGGCTGTCTATTCACAATCCAGTTTTACGTCTTCAAGAACCAAATCACCATCTTCCTATACAATTCATAAATTTGAAGCAAAAATCCTAGAAAGACTGAAAAAAACTAAAACATGTTTACACAATTTGGTGCCACTGCTGACACGCTGAGCAAGGCATCAACACTCATGTTTCGGTTCGGCACCGACGCTCACTTATACGACGATCCAGAAGACGTGAACATCGCACCCTTACTCGATAGCAAATTCGACTCCGAGAAATGCGAAGCTCTTAAACGCCTCCTCGCTCTCATCGCTCAAGGCTTCGATGTTTCCAATTTCTTCCCTCAGGTCCGTATAAATTACATCTATTCTCGTTCTCTAGTTTAAAAATTGTTAAAATCAATTGGAACTGAATTTTCAATGCAATCGCACTAATTATGCTTACATTTTTAAATTGCGACGTGTTAATCTCTGCTTGGAAATAAGAATTTGGATATTGAATCTTTTATGTTTTTTTTGTTTGGAATTTTAAGTTATTAGCTTTACTTGCTTGAGTGATGAGTAGTCAATGATTCGAGTTAGATTTACAAGAAACGAGAAACTCGATTGCCTGGGAATCTATTTTCACGATTAATTACATATTCTAGATGTAGATACTCATTTTAATTTAATTATAAACCAAAAAACAGGGGAAAACATGAGGTTTTCTCATTTATCATTTCACTCGAAGTTTAATTTTAAAATATATATTTTCAAAGTTTTTCTTATAATAGGAGTACAAACCAAGACTTATTGCTTCTGAAATGTTGTGTCTGGTTCTACTGTTTTACCGTGTGTTAATCGAGTAATCAGGACTGAATTTTGGCTCGAGGATTTAAATTACATTTTCAATACTCTATCAACGGAATATATATCTTATCTCATCTGCTCTTCTTTAATCAAAGGGAATTTCAGGTTGTTAAAAATGTGGCATCTCAATCACTGGAAGTTAAGAAGCTGGTTTACTTGTACCTGCTACACTATGCTGAGAAGTACGTAAGCAATCAATTTTTATTTCTATTATGCTTCGTGCTTCTCACATCTGAGGATATAAATTGAACTTATGCAACAATAAACAACCATGTAAGGTGGACAGTGCATTTTGGCATTACTTCAATTTCATTTTCAGGCGTCCAAATGAAGCATTGCTATCAATCAATTCCTTCCAAAAGGACCTGGGAGATACAAATCCATTGGTGAGAGCATGGGCATTGCGTACTATGGCTGGAATTCGCTTACATGTAATTGCACCACTTGTTCTGGTGGCTGTGGGTAAATGTGCCAAGGATACAGCTGTTTATGTGAGAAAATGTGCTGCCAATGCTCTTCCTAAGTTGCATGATTTGTACCTCGAGGAAAATTCCTCTACGATTGAAGAGGTTTGTCTTTATTAATTCCGAATTCTTCCGTGACATCGCTCCTTTATCTGTGTAGTAAAATGTGTAGGAAATTCATTTAATTTGTAAATTGGGAGCTTGTAATTTATCTCAGCCATGGAGGTGCTACATGTTACCATTATGTTTAGTTGATGGGTTCATAGTTTTCTGTTTTATGCAGATTGTTGGAACATTGTTAAGCGACAATTCACCTGGAGTGGTTGGAGCTGCTGCTGCAGCGTTTACTTCTGTGTGTCCAAATAATTATTCTTTGATTGGGAGAAAATATAGAAGGTTATGTGAGATTCTTCCCGATGTGGAAGAGTGGGGTCAGATAGTATTGATTGGAATACTTTTGCGCTATGCAATAGCAAGGCATGGCCTTGTGAAAGAATCCATAATGTTCTCTTTACATGGAAGAGAAAGATCCCATTCTGAAAAGGATGATTCAGATGATGACTTTGCATTTAAAAATGATGTCAGTGGCACGAGCGGGAAGTATGATTCTGATTTGGCACGGACGATCTCTAGATGTTATATTGAAGGACCTGATGAATACTTGTCAAGATCAAGTTATGCTAACAGGATTTCCTTTGAATTCAATGAAGCAAAATTTACGTCTGGCAGAAGTAATGATGAGGTGAAAATCCTACTTCAGGGTACATCTCCTCTGCTATGGAGCAACAATAGTGCAGTGGTTGTGGCAGCAGCTGGTGTACACTGGATCATGGCTCCAAGGGAGGAAGTCAAAAGAATTGTTAAACCACTTTTGTTTTTGCTGAGATCATCTAACACTTCAAAATATGTGGTACTTTCCACTTCCTGTGTTCATCTGTTTTATTACATGTTATAATGATCATTGATGTGTGTATATGCTAATATATAACTCTCATGCTTCTTTGCTTTTGTTTCTCATAATGCACACCTATTTGTCATCACCTTCAAGAAGGTAATCCATGAGGCGTGGGCTGAGATTGTGATGTGGTGCTTTGGTTGCTTACGTTGAGTGTGAAAATCAGTGAATTTGTTGGAGAGAAAAGGGAAAACATTGTGTTTCTGGGAAAATGAGATGCATGAAGGGAATTTTATTAGATCTTTGATTAAAACCCAACTAATTTGTAGAATTTCTGCTTTTTTGCTTGCTTGTTAATCGAGTGGGATGGTAGATGGTATGATTTTTTCATTTGCTAATTTGGCACAGAACAATGTGATTACTAATCAACATTTCAGCATTTAAGTAAAAACATTACATTGATGTTTACAAATAGGTACAGTGCTTGTCCAAGGGAGCCTTTGCTTTGATATATCAATCTGCTATTTTGCTCTTGACATGCCTTTGTTTTCTGACTGTTGGTTCTTTGTGGCGCTACTGTCTTGGGTGATCCATATTATAGTCTTACATATAAAATGATATGGATAATGTACTGGAAAGTCATTTAATGTGCCCTACAAGTAGGTGATTCATGATACCATATATGTTTCTTGGAAGACCCTTCGGCATTCAAGATATGCATGGAATTAAATGTCCCGATAGTACATGATTGGATTTTGTCAAGTGTTTGCTAAAGTTTTAACTTTAATCAGTACTAAGGTAAGAATAATTATAGTGATTACCTTTGCAGGTCCTTTGCAACATTCAAGTGTTTGCTAAAGCAATGCCTTCTCTCTTTTCTCCATACTTCGAAGACTTCTTTGTAGTTTCTTCAGATTCATACCAAATAAAAGCTCTGAAGCTGGAGATTCTTTGTTCTATCGCTACTGATTCATCTATCTCATCCATCTTCAAAGAGTTTCAGGTATTTCCCAACTTTTTAATTTGTCTGATTGTTAGGTGTCTTCTCCTAAGAAGCTTGTCAGTTTGACTTTTCACTCCCTTGATATGATGATAGAATGTTAAATCAAATTTTTGCGTTATTTCATGTGCTTTATAAAATGCTCTTAACCTCAGAATTTCCTCTCGCATAGCTTAGCCTTTTGTTTATGGGGAGAAAGAAGGGTTGCTTATGGTAATTGCCATTTTATGCAGTTCATTTTCTTAGTATTTTCTTAATGACCCTTTGCTCTGTTTCCTTGTACCACTGTCTTAATGTTCGCATTTGCAGGATGCTTTAAGCCATCTTAGGCAAGTGCAAAGTTGTCTAAATCATGGTATTTCTGTATAGTAATGTAGTGTTGAGGTTTGAATTTGCAGAATAGGAGTAGTGCCAAATAAGTCAGATGAAATTTAGCATAGGGTTGTAAGAGTACTTGTATCATGCAATCAAAGCAGGAATAAATTACAATGCTCAAGCAGGTAATTAGCATCTTAATCTTTGAATTATATTTCAAAAGGAATGAGAAAGAACTTATGTGATCACACTTACATCAATGTATTTCATGGACTTGTTGACATATTCACTTCTTCACTCCTCAGTAGCTATAAAATAAAATAAAATAAATACATAAAATAAAAGGAACCTCATGACATACCTGTGCGCACATGTTTGCACGAAAACATTAGAAGTGGTAGGATGCTTAGGCCTCTATTCATTACCTTTCGCTTTCATTTGCAATTTTTTGTGTCATAAGGATCAACATGGTCTTTCAGTGCTTGAGATGATGCTAATTCTTTAGCTTATTGCCAGGATTACATTAGAGATCCAGACAGGAGATTTTCAGCTGATGCTGTTGCTGCTATTGGTTTATGTGCAAAACAAATTCCTAATATGGCCAGCACATGCTTGGAACGACTGTTGGCTCTGGCTAAACAGGGTCAGTTTCCACAGATCTTTCAAATGAAAAAAGATAATCTATTTATTGTTTTCTCAAGCAACAGCCTTTCTGCAGATTTGTCAACCTGTGACCCTGGGTCCACTAATGGAGAAGCTGGTATTCTAACTCAAGCTATAATGTCAATTAAATCAATTATTACACAAGATCCCCCCACTCATGAAAAGGTATATTGCTCTTTTCCTTTCCTTGCCTATCTTCCTTTGATTGTTCATTCTGTTGATATATTATCATTTATAAAAAAGACTGATGCTAGAAGCAGTATATGTGGTTAGTGTTTGCTGTCCTGTTTTGTGTTATGTTCACATCAGCAATCACGTGATTCTTTCAATCTGTTGCTTATGCTAATTTATGTTTGGATTTGGAAGATTTTATTCTAATTATTAAATGGAGCTTTGTGTTCAAGTTTTCCATGGATGTTAGTTTCTTCCTTCATTTGCTTGTCATCGGGGTGGGGAAGGGTGTTTGGCTTCCATACTGTAGTTTTCTCCTGTTCTCTACTTTTCCACTTATTCCGCAGTAAAACTAGTTTCTTTTTAAAGTTGAAAATTTCTACCCTTCAGGCTATTGTTTTATGCCTGCCAATTATCATCAATTTATTCAAACTGTATTATTCCTCAATCAATTAGCTCAATTGATTCTTCACACCATCGTTACTATACACTTGCATGATGTTATGGCATATTTTTGAATCACAGGTTTGCTTTGAGATATTTAATTTTACCATTTTAAAGTGATGTCTTTTTGCTTTTAAAGGTTGTAATCCAGTTGGTCCGCAGTTTGGATTCAATCAAAGTGCCAGCAGCCCGTGCAACAATAATTTGGATGATAGGAGAGTACAGGAATTTAGGGGAGATAATCCCAAGGATGCTACCCATTGTACTGAAGTATCTTGCTTGGAGCTTTACTTCAGAAGCGTTGGAAACAAAGCTTCAGATTCTTAACACTACCGTTAAGGTATATCAAATACTTTTCTTGTACTTCTCTCAGAAACTATGATGGACTTGTGCCTTTTAGTTTGCTGTAGTGAGCTATGCTTCCCACTTATTTATAACAAGTTGCTGGGTATGCCACATGTAAATACAATCTGGGACTCAAGATTTTTTTTTTTTAATCTTATTGTATTTCTAATACTCTCTTAAATTAGCTGTAACCTCAATGTAGATGAATTAGTTTTGGTCTTCTGAGTTTAATGCCTTGAAGAAAACATCCTATTCAAGTCACCTTTTCCTGTAGGTGCTATCAGGTGCAAAAGGGGAAGAAATGCAGACATTCAAAAAACTAGGGAGCTACGTGATTGAACTAGCTGAATGTGATTTGAACTATGATGTTCGTGACAGAGCTCGCTTTTTGAAAAAACTTCTGCCGTGCAGTTTAGATGGTGGAGAGCTGGAGCTAGATACGAACTGTCCACCCAAGAAGCAGGACCTGCCACAAGTACTTGCAGAATGCATGTTTCAGGGACAAGCTAGACAACTGTCACCTGAAAGTATGGATTATCGGGTCTATCTTCCTGGATCTCTCTCACAGATAGTCCTTCATGCAGCTCCAGGATATGAGCCTCTCCCAAAACCTTGCAGTGTTCTTGATCACGAGCTTGATACAAATGTGATTCGTGGTGTGGACACACTAGGTGAGGGGGCAGATGGCACTGACTCATTATCTGGATCATCATATGAAGAAAGTGCTTCTGATTATAGCTCTGAACGTTCTATGACTGTTTCAAGTGGGGATGGTGGCAGTGATGAGACTAGTTCAACAAGTGAGGTTGACAACACTGATCCATTGATTCAGTTGTCAGATACTGGTGATGCTAACCAAAATCAGAATGGAGCTCCTCAATCTGCTTCTACTGATTTGGAGGAGCTGATGTCAAAGAGATCTCTAGAGACATGGTTGGATGCGCAGCCTGGTTTATCAATCCTGAGCACGTTGGAACAAAGTCAACTCCGTAAATCTTCAGCTAGAATCTCCATAAGGGATATTAGCAGTCGAGTTAAACCTAAAAGCTACAGACTCTTAGATCCTGCTAATGGAAATGGATTAAAGGTGGATTATTCATTTTCACCAGAAATTTCAAGCATATCACCCTTACTTGTTAGTGTAGAAGTTTCCTTTGAGAATTGTACCGATGAGACCATTTCAGAAGTAACCTTGGTGGATGAGGAATCAAGCAAAGCTTCAGATTCTTCTGAGAGGTAACTTTAATCTTTGCTTGTCTAAAAAGTTCTCTTATTTGTGTATTCTGGCCAACTGGTCTAGCTATTCAGTTGAAATCTGAGGCCCTATTAATGTTGATTCTGTTAAGCTATCACATGCCTCTGAATTTAACTTTTCAGTCAATTTTTTTTTCCTAGTTTGTTTTTTTGAGATCCCATAGCCAGCCCATACCTGCATACACATACATTGTAGCCAGGATCTGAATGCGATCTTTTCTTACCAAGGAAGTAATAATTCATGGTTGGGGAAGTCTGTGCTCCCATTTAACTCTTCATAGATTCCTACACAATGCTTTGCACTTCATTCAAGCAAAACTAAAATGAGTTAAGAATCAGATTTACAGTCATTCCTAAATCACACAATTAACATTAACCAAAAAACTACAAGACGAGGGGTTTTACTGTACCCCTCCTCACAAATCACTATTCCAATGAATAGTGATTCGTTTCCATTTTTTTAATTTTTGTTTTTTTTTTAAATTCAATAATATCCTTTAATATTAGGTTTATTGGGGGATTGAACTACATAATTTTTTGAATTTACTTTTTACAAGGTTATTCTAGTTTCTTAACTCAGACCATAAATTTGACGAGTTAACTCAATTGATTCAAGTTTTTGTTTTTCTCTTTTCCT
Organism: Populus euphratica; assembly: GCF_000495115.2. Classification (NCBI taxonomy): domain Eukaryota; kingdom Viridiplantae; phylum Streptophyta; class Magnoliopsida; order Malpighiales; family Salicaceae; genus Populus; species Populus euphratica. The sequence goes on along the minus strand of NW_011499872.1, from coordinate 1,042,016 downwards.
AATTGATTTTTTTTTCTCAATTTTATCCTTCAACATTTGGTTGACTAGGAATTAAATTTCGTGATTTGTTTTGGTTTGCTTTCCATGAGATTATTCATATCTTATGACTCAGGTAATAAGTTTAGAGAGTTAACTCAAGTCATTTGTTTGTCTTTTTTAATCAATTTTTCAATTCCAATTCCATCCTTCCAATTATGTTTATTGGGGATTGAATTTCATAATTTTTGTAATTTACTTTTTATGATGTTATTCTAGTCTCATGACCTGGACCACAGATTTGTCGAGTTAACTCTTGTTTTCTTTTCTTTTCTAATCGACTTTTTTCCTAATCAATTTCATCCTTTAACATTGAGTTGATTGAGAATTAGGCTTTGTGATTTGTTTCAGCTAGCTTTCTATGAGGTTATACTTGCTTTATGACTCGGGTCACTAGTGGTAGATTAATCTGAGTTGACTCAATTTATTTTTTGTGTTTTTTAATCAATTTTTATTTTTTTAATCAATTCTCAACCTGGTTGATTGAGAATTGAGACTCATAATTTATTTCAATTTGTTTTCATTGGGGTTGACTCGAGTCATTTTTTAGTTTTTTTATTATTTTTTTTTTTAAGTTTTATCCTTCAACATTAGGTTTATTAGAAATTAGACTTTGTGATTTTTTTTTTTTGCTTTTTAATGGGATTATCATAATCTCATGACTTGACATGCAAATTGACATATTAATGCATGTTGATCTGATTCGATCTAATATGTTACTGTCTCAATATTTATAAAAAAATATTATTTTTAATATTTATTTCGAGTTAAACTATTTTTTTACTGATCATCTGAGTTGTCTTTGGACCCACTAAGTTGACCAGGTTATATTGCAACAATCCCCATATGGTTTAAAATATTTTTTCAACTAGAAAAAATATTTTTATGTTAATAGCTTTTTTGATCCAACCCCAGCATAGCATCGTAAAATATTTTTTCAACTAGAAAAAATATTAGAAAAATATTAGTAACACCTAGATATATTTTTATGTTAATAGCTTTTTTTATCCAACCCCAGCATAGCATCCGCCAGTGATCTAGTTGATTTCTAATTCCAAGTATTCATGCAACTAGGAGTTTTTTTGGGTATCCTATTATTGTAAATGTGGATTAATGGCTGGAACTGGGCATTCTTTTTTTTAGATTTGTGGTTGTGATTAGTGGACTTTCTTGGGTTTCCGTCATGTTTCATACTTAAGTGGTCAGGGGTACACAATCAACTTGATCTTCAGGCAACCATAGGAAGTCTGTCCCATCTAACATAACTCCAAGGTTTCTTTGACCATATAACATGCCCTTCTGTTTTACTGGATTTTAAGCATTAATTACAGCCACCTGTTTTTAACTCAATACTGCAGCTCACCATCTCATAAGGATGTGCCAACACTGGTTCCTATGGAAGAGATTGCTTTACTGGAACCTGGTCAGACAGTAAAAAAGATTGTCCATGTTTGTTTCCATCACCATCTATTGCCTCTGAAGCTGGCGTTACATTGCAATGGCAAGAAGCTTTCTGTTAAGTTGCGGCCTGATATTGGATATTTTGTGAAACCACTTCCAATGGATGTTGAAACTTTCACAAATAAGGAATCTCGTCTCCCAGGAATGTTTGAGTACACCAGGAGGTCAGCTCATTTTTTTAGGCATATTATTATTTTTCATAATTGATATTTAGAGAGATAAGGAAATGAAGGACTTATATTTCATATTCAGAAAATCTGCTTATGCTTTTTTTTTTTCTTCTGCTTTGTCATGTTAGCATCATTTTTGTATTGGTGATCTAATTGTTTCTGGTTGTGAATCCAGAAAAGTTGTCGGAAACATCTATGGACAATTTTTTTTAGCTTTGAACTTTTGGATTTAGAAATATGTTGTTGGTTCAACATATCTCCTTACAGTTCATTTTGGTAAATCAAAAGTTCATCTCACGTTCTCTGGGAAGATGCAAGAAACAGTCTATTCTTCCTGGACTTTGAGGGTTTGATGATTGTTCAAGTAATAATGATACGAGTAGGAGACTTTTATTATCTTGAAGTTTCATGACCTCCTTCCTGATATAGCACAGTCAAGATGGAATAACACAAGAAAATATATATGTAATGTCATTTATACTGATAGCTGCTGTAAAATGTCATTACATGTTGAAAAACTTCACTTCTAACTTCCCATGATGAACTGAAGCAATTGCAAAAGGCGTTGTACACACACATAAAAGAAAGGAGATTCTTTTATACTTGAAAATCTCTTTCTTTGAGTGACAGTGCAAGTTTTTATCTTCCTTTTCTTTTTTAAACCTACATTGAGCATTCTGAACCAACCTGGATATTTTTTTTTAACGTGCCAGTTTCACCTTCATAGACCACATTGGGGAGCTCAACAAGGAGACTGGTGACAATGCGTTAGTGAAAGACAATTTTCTATTGGTCTGTGAAAGCCTAGCATTAAAGATGCTTAGCAATGCAAATTTTTCTCTCGTATCTGTTGACATGCCAATTTCTGCCAAACATGATGATGTCTCTGGTTTGTGCTTACGATTCAGTGGTGAAATTCTGAGCAACGCAATGCCTTGCTTAATTACCATTACTGCTGAAGGTAAATGCTCTGAACCGTTAAATGTGTTGGTAAAAGTCAACTGTGAGGAAACTGTATTTGGCCTAAATCTGTTGAATAGGATCGTCAATTTCCTTAGTTGAGTCCTCTTTTTATTTGCTTGTAATTGTTGATTGTGATCAAAATAGTGAACTCATTGATCATTGGGTTTGATAAAAAAGGTGAAATACTGGGAATTTGATTGATGCCATTGCTTTAAACTGTAATTGAACTTGCTAATTTCTGTAGCTGCTTACATACTTTAAATATTGCCTTCCAAATTCTTTTATGTCAGACAAATGTATAGCTTCGAAATCATTTATGTAACTTGAAATCGCTTGGATCCTTGTCACTGTTATTGTTGAAAGGTTTTCTTTGTTCTTATTGATATGATACTGTTGTTTTCCCTTTGAATTTCATTTGCTGTTTCTGTTTCTTATGGACGAGAGATTCGTTGTCTCAATTAAGCCAAACCTTTACTGGTGGAATTTTCCCAGTGTGATAAAAGCATTGGTTGCTCAGAGAAAACCAAGTAGTCCAATGTTATGAACATGCTGCTTTACTTCTTTGTAGAACAATGTGCTTTCATATAGGTGGTCGTTGTTTGGCATTGTGATTTATTTGGTCTCAACTTATTACATTATGGCTGCTGTCTAGTATTGATAAAGGCTAATAACCTATTTATTTTCCTACACGAGAACATTCAAATTTATAGAATTTACATCAGTTTTGCATGTCGAAATTGATATTCATTTGCTAAAAGTCTGATATTAGCTCAGTCATTCTAAATAATTGAAAGGAGCTGGTTAGATCTCAAGCTAGTTACAACTTATCCTTGCTCTTTTGCTCTTTGAGATACCAGGCACTGATAACTCACGTGCAGACATTAGCAGTTGTGATGGGGCTTCTCACTTTCTGTTTGTGAGTCTTAAAAGGGTAGCAGGTAGCGAAACTCTGATTCATAAGGCTGCACTTCTACCATTTTTGTCAACGGAAATTTTGATTCTCCGTTTAGGCACTCCATCATCAGTCTTTTCAGTGATCCAGAGCGTGGCAATTGGCTATAAATCCATTCTAGTAGTGATTCCATGTCATCTGCAAAATCTCGCATGTGCCACTGCAAAAGCTTGGGCACCACGATCATCCTCTTGCATGTAACTCCCACTGAAGCTTCCAGATACTCCACCTTTGCTCTTCCCAATTCATTTACCACCTCTTCTGGGGTATAGATCCTAAGCTGAATATCAGATCCCATTGTGAAAAAAAAAACTTTACGGGTCTACACTCGTGGTTCGAAGTAGATGGATTTTAGAGATCAAGTGTTGAAAAGCATTATGCACTTACCGCGGGAGAGGACCAACTTCCTCGGCAAAGAGCGAATGTCACATTTGGCTCTGGATACCCCAGACCATAAGCATGCCGTAATAGCATTTCCTTCTCATCCGCATGGCCCTTGTAAGCGAAAACATAACCTTATCAACTATTATATAAAGCGAAGGTAGGAAAAGACTGCATCATGGCCTGAAATCGGATTTGATATCCATTCCGTTGCTGTTCACCTTGAAATGGAAAATCTAAGCCTTGCGGTTTTGGCTTTCTTTAGGGTGTTGTGAGTGTGCGATATACTCAGATGAGATGTCATCTGCAAAATCTCGCATGTGCCACTGCAAAAGCTTGGGCACCACGATCATCCTCTTGCATGTAACTCCCACTGAAGCTTCCAGATACTCCACCTTTGCTCTTCCCAATTCATTTACCACCTCTTCTGGGGTATAGATCCTAAGCTGAATATCAGATCCCATTGTGAAAAAAAAAACTTTACGGGTCTACACTCGTGGTTCGAAGTAGATGGATTTTAGAGATCAAGTGTTGAAAAGCATTATGCACTTACCGCGGGAGAGGACCAACTTCCTCGGCAAAGAGCGAATGTCACATTTGGCTCTGGATACCCCAGACCATAAGCATGCCGTAATAGCATTTCCTTCTCATCCGCATGGCCCTTGTAAGCGAAAACATAACCTTATCAACTATTATATAAAGCGAAGGCAGGAAAAGAGTGTGCATCATGGCCTGAAATCGGATGTGATATCCATTCCGTTGCTGTTGACCTTGAAATGGAAAATCTAAGCCTTGCGGTTTTAGCTTTCTTTAGGGTGTTGTGAGTGTACGATATACTCAGATGAGAACATTGAAGTTTATAGGATCTTTCGCAATAAAAAAAGAAGATGGATTGGAAGAGGAATGCAATTTTGAAAATTCTGAAACGTGGCAGGGAACCGTCAATCTAGGTCCATAACATTGAAGTTTATAGGATCTTTCGCAATTAAAAAAGAAGAAGATGGATTGGAAGAGGCATGCAATTCTGAAAATTCTGAAACGTGGCACGGAACCGTCAATCTAGGTCCACGAACAGAATGAATAATTAGATAACTATGAACTTACATGGTTTGGTTCACATGGATGCCGGAGAATAAAGTGTTCAATGGCTAGAGCATTCAGCACTATCCCACCCACATTCACTGCAGCCTGGATTAGAAAAGTCCCATTAATTTACTAATGGTTACCGTAACTGGGAAAAAGAAAAAAAAGCTGGTGGTCATAGTTGAGCACAACGCCATGTCAATGTTTGTGTAGCCGAATATTGGGCATTTCAGGCTTGATTTTTTAATCCATGGTTTGTCTACGAATTGAGATACCTTGTTCATAGTCGCCAGCAGATTCTCCTGTGACGAAGGTAGCCCATGTTCTAGAAATCCCTGAAATTTTATGACAAGCAGAATCTCATTAAATATTTGACAGACATTCCTCTCATTTGCTACATGAAACTTGAGATTTCTTACAGTACATGCATTATGCAGGCGTTGTAGATATTGATCCAAAATGCTAGCTTCTGCTTGTAGGTCAAGAATGTCAAGTCAACGTTACATAGTCTACGGATTAAAACCCTGAAAGAGGTACAGAAATAGAACATGTGAGGAACTTTGAAATTTGAATTATCGGTGTCTAAATAATCATCATGCCCTGAGAAAATCAGTAAGCACCTCAATTTTCCGGCCATTGGTAAACACTCTGATAAACGACGAACATCTAACGAGTTTCTTTGTATCTGAATGAAGTTCTTGTAAGGCCCAATGTCCCTGACAGTGCTATCCAAATCTGGCATAATGCGGTAAGGGTCGAGGTTTGATTCATTGTGGTTGAAAGGAAAGATAGATGCTTTATAGTTGAACAAGGTCTCTGGGCCCTTTGAATTCATGCAGGATAGGCTAAGTTTTGGAACAATAGCTAATTCTTCTCTATCTTGTTGGGGTGCCTGGTGTAGCTCAAGGAATATTCCTATTAGGCTTTTGACAAGTTCTTCTGACAGTTCATTTGGATTCTCATTACAAATTTCTTTGCAGATATGGTGTTCATTTTGTATTCTTCCTGTATGCCTCCTTGGTTTCTCATTTTCTGTGCGGTACAAGAACAGAGGAGACAATAAAAAAGTGGATTTTCCTTGTATATTTTTTTCCTTCGTCTACTTTTTGACAAAACTTAGAAAGTAAAAAGACAACAACTTGAGCCAGGCTCAAGGAATGTTCATGCAAGCTTACTAGTGGAACTTGTAGACAACATGCTTAACATTTCTGCTGCAGAACCTACAGAGGGTCTTCTGAATTTCATTTTCTCCTTTCTGTATTCGTCATAATGTTGTGATCTGGATAGCTGATTGAAATCGTCTTCGAGCACTGATCGATTTTCCAGTCCGCTTGGTGGTAATTGATTTTGTTGCTTCATCATCTTCTTTTGCTGTTGCGGCTGCCTTTTCCATTCCATGTTCTGCTTCCTCTCCTGATACAAGTTGAGTTTCAGCTCATCAACTTTTCTTTCAAGCCATACGATCTCCTCCTCCACCATTGCCAGTTCTGCAAGGAGGCTCTGAACCTGCACATGCACCAATCCTCTTTATAACATCAATTCCATAGAAAGAGTGATAGCACTACCCACTTAATTGCTCTTACTTGGGGTGGTATCAGCGTGGCAAGACATGGATGTGACGACACTGAACCATGGAGTGCACACTGCAGAACCTTGTTTATTGCCTGTTCCTCGTTTAATTCTGCTTGCAATTTCTCAACCTGCAACGTTTACAAGCCAAAGCCACCATTAGTAATCCTTTAATGACATTTTTTTTTGCTTCTACTCCTATATGCTATACAGAACAAAAGGCCAGGTGGAGAAATGATCGAAATAAGGTTCTTCACCTCCTCCTCGAGATCGACTCTTTTCTGTTTCTCATCACTCTGTTGCCCAAGGTAGTCTTCAAATTTCATTGTTCTTGCAAGGCCAAAAAATGAAGAGAAATCTACAATCTAAGAACAGTGGCAAAGGAAGTTACAAGAAGAAGGTGCTTATTAAAACAGAGAGATAGAAGGTTCACCTGGACAGTCGTGGGTGCCATTAAGGAAGTTGAAAGATACAAGCCTTGAAGTGGAAGTGAAAAAAAGGGGGGATGGAGGATTTGCAAAAAGGGATAGTGAGAATCTGCGGTGGAAGAATCTTTAGCTGTGATTGGTGGCGGTGGTAGCAGTCGTGGTTGTTAATGTTATTAGTGAAATGCATGACCATCCCATGAACCCAACACAATACATACAGGTCATCCATTAATTTCGACCAATTTGTAAGTGTTGTAGTGGCAGACGTGAAACCCATGAACAATTCGATGCACTTTTTCGAAAAGTTTCTTTTTCCCTTCCATTTTCCTTCCTTATAAGTTACTAAGTAATTACTAATTGCTGTAATGATTTATTTTAAATGAGAATATAACGAATTGCACCAATAAAAAAAAAAAAAAAAGCAGAAAGAGAAGACAACGAGCGAGCGACTTTAACTAACAAGACAGTGACCGATAATGATGGGAATTTTATTTCATTTCAGGGAACACCGACATAGCATTCCTTTATTCACCAGAGGTCAAAGAAAGAAAGAAAGAATATTACCCAAATTTTAACTAGAAAAAGGGGAAATCAACAATTCCTAAGAAGAATCTAAAGTTTTCCTAGCGTGTTCAAGAGTACAGTAACTTTTGTTTGTAATCTATCTCAAAATTATATTTCATTTAAAAAATATCAAATTTAATAATTTTTAAGTGTTTTTTTATTATTTTAATTTGTTGATATCAAATATTAAAAACCTTAAATATAATTATTTTATTTTATTTTATGTATGAGCATATAATTAAATATGAGATTCCATGCCAATAAATTTGCAGTTCAATTAACACCTCGTGTTCTCTTCTGGTAAGTCTCTTGTTAAAGCTTCTCTTTTATAACCAAAATAAATAAATACAGTAAAATAAAATAAGCGATTCCATACAAATTCAAGTAGCAGAACATATCAACAACGACTTAAAAAAGAAAAGAGAAAAATAGGAAACTTCCAACCCAACACTACAATGCCATGCAGCCTTGAGCTGGAGAGACTCTCATGTGCAGTCTACGAGGAACAAGATTACTGAGTTCCCGGTTTAGGGTTGCAAAGGCTTCCGCAAAAATTGCAAACCACGGAAGTTTAACTCAAACAGATTAGCAAGAGACCTAAAAACTGCTTTGGTTCCATCCGCCGTACTCTTCCCGGTCATAATCCTTTTCCTCCTACAGAATCCAACAAAATAACCACAGTATGAATCAACCAAGATAAACAATGGCAGGCAACAATGCATGTACTTCTGTTATTCAATTTTTAACACTGATTTGATTTGATTTTGTCTAGACTTATAGCCAACAATGCTCATTGATTGTTGCTTCATGCATAGCTTGGGCTAGCTACACTTTTATGGTGCTTATAAGATCTAAAGTAGTATCATTTTTTCCTTTTTATGAATCATTTTCTGGGGCATCATCATCTGTTAGCTACCATAAACCACTATAGAATTCTAGAAAATTCGTTAGTCAAGGTGGAAACGGGCTTAGAAACATTGATGCTAGCACTCAATGAGACAAAAACGTTTCAGTCTCCTGCTAATTAAGAGAAGTGAGAAACCAAGACAAAGAAAACACCGTGCACTTATGCAGGAATAAAATATATATATATATATACCTTGAGGGTAAAAGTGACACCAACTTGAATCTCTCCAATATATGATTCCGTAGCACTAACCACTCTATACTTGCAGGGATGTAGCTCAGCAGATCCATTTTCCACTCCTGATGTCAACAAATCCTTCACATAGATCCTACATGAACAAAAAATGGAGAAATAAACATGACAATATGCCTAACATACAACAATCCATTTATCAATATTACTGGATTTATCTGGGAATAAAAATAGTAACTCTGTTCGGATTCTTCTATTAATTCATTTTTCTTGAAGAAACTTTCTCATCCCCGGTACATCAATCAAAAGTCTGCCCCTGCAGCATAAATTGCATAATAATACTTAAGAAGCAACCCTGAAGCTTTTCATTTGTCAGTATTGTCATGGTTTGAGGCATTTTCTCTGGCAAACGAATTTAGTGACCTGGCTCCTATGACATCTTCCTCCTTTTCGTTCAAAGCAAGCTTTATATGCATGATTTCTAATGGTAGATAAAGCGCATAAAACAACCCGAAATGTATTGCCTCAGTAAGTAGCTTTATATGTGGGGGGAGATTATTGAAACTCAGAATTGTAATCGGTAAGCTAATTCTAATTACTACTATGTCTTACGTGGCTTCACCAATGAAGTCGTCGGCAGAGAAGGTGTCTTTGTCCATGATTTTAAGACTGAGCTTATATTCGCCAGCTTGTCCTGGATACTCTACCTTGAATGTGAGCCTCTCATTCCAAACTGGATGACCACCTTGACCTGCACCGTTGATATGTTCACAAAGCAAAAGTTAATTTAAACAAAAATCCGGTTGTAAATATGGTGCATACCACATACAATTAAATTCTAGGCTTACTTCTTTCTATCTGTATGATTGTTTAAGATTCTTGATTGCTTTTCCGTTGAGCAATCATTGAAATAAGTACAGGTGAACTTAGAATATGATTGCACATGAATGAGTGAACTACGGTAAAATTAACATGGCATCGCCTTTGCTTGCAATGCTAAAAATGCAGGCATTGTTGCTGTTCGAATATAGCAGTTGCATATAATGCAATGCAAGCAATGCTGAAACACACACCCTTGTTGCAAGAAGAATGGTTAATTCTAGACCTTGATTTGTCCAGAAATTCTCTATTCTTTGGCTTGTTTTCATTTCTTGCCAACTGAATCATGAATCATTTACTTTTACTAATCAATGCAAGGATTCATTCATATACTAGTTGCTGTAATTATGTAGCATTTTTCTACTGTTATATACTTTTAAAGGTAATAAAGAACTACATATCCCTTTAGGCTGCAGATATTGATTGGCTTAAAAAACTCCCTGTTGACATAACTTATTGGGACAATGCTGGCATTGATCAGTGACCAACTAAGTTTTGTGATTTGGAATTGGTCCAAGGAAGGATTATTGGTTGTTTTGACTTTTGAATCTGATAAGTGCGCGCGCGCACCCACACACATATAATAGAGTAAGATAATTATTAAATATCAGTTTGCGTAAGCCACCAATTACCTCTAGCTACACTGCTCTTGCGCTCTTGGCTTTTGTATTGCACGATAACATATGGATCCATATCACCTGCCATCATATCAAATATACTGAAATTAGAATCTTCAGTTCACAAGCAGTCAGAACTTTAAAAAAGGAAAGACTTTAGTTGTTAATGTGTTTCATTTTCCAATGAGAGGATTCATCCCCGCACAGGTCTCTGGCTTTGGCACAAGTATGTGTGTTTAATGGTCTGATTACAGAGTGGGGGGGGGGCCCCCCCCCCCCCCCCCCCAACTTGCTTGTATCTATGTCCCTACACAAGTCTACCAGAGACATGCGATGGCTATTATCGCATTATTTCACTAATATATGTTTAATTGTTCATGATATACGGTTATGAATGGCAATTGTTCATCATTTCACCACTATGGTCTGCTCTTCCGTGTTGCAGCCCATTTAAAACCACCTTTATCTGAATTGAAGTTGAAACTAGACATAAAAATGGCAATTCAATGAAAGAAATGAGATTTCTAGCCAAAAAAGAAAAGGAAAAAAACCCCAAGAAAATAGGATGATGAACGGAAAAAAACCAGATGGAGCCAAATATCACGACACGCATTTCGGGAACCAGAATAGCAAGTACCAAGAAAGGGACGATGACAGGATCAAAAACACAGAAAAGAAAAGAAAAACATGATATTTTACATAACTTGGAACTCTAAATAAAAGAAACAAATATACAAAGAAACACAAAAACATGGAGATTGTACCTATGAAATCAGTATCTCCAAGGCCTTTTGCATTCACCAGCAGCACTTCCAATATCCCGCTAGCCATCTCTTTGTTTCTCTCTCAGGCTTTGAGCTAGGATAATTCTATATGATTCCGATTCAAGGGTCTTTGGCGATGACTTGTTGAAGCCTGGTATTTATCGAAAAAGAGTCCATCATGGACAAATATATAGCACTTGATGATACAATGACGGACTGTGAAGATTCAAGAATGACCAACCATTGCCTGTCTTCGGTCAAATCATTTCATTGTTTTTTTCTTTTTCTTTTTCAAATGATGAGAGCTAGTTTTTGTTTTTTAGCTTTTATACATGTTTTTAAAAGTATTTTTTATTTAAAAATAATACTTATCAAAAACAAAAAAAAACATGAAAATTATTTTCTGAGAAAAATAATACTTATCAAAAACAAAAAAAACATGAAAATGATTTTCTGAGTTTTTTAATATTAATATATCAAAATTATTAAAAATTATTAATTTAATAATTTTTCAAATCAAATATATTTTAAAAAATTATCTTTTAATTGGAGTAACAAACACCCCTTATCAGTACCAGACTTTTAAGTATTCAGATGAACGATTATCGAAAGCTACAAAATACAAAAAGACTCATGTCAAGTGGCGGGTGTAGGGGTGCCGTGGCGGTAACCGGAGCTAAAATGATGAATAACCTATTAAATAATGTTCACACGTAGTTGGAAGGTAATCCTTTCTTTCTTTCTCTTCTATTTTTTCATGGGCCATCAGTCCAATTCATAGATCTAGTTGCTCATTTATATTAAGCTGTTTTTATCTGATTTATATCGAAGGACGTGGATCTAATAATAGCTTAATTAATTAACTATCAAAGCAAGTTTGCATTAGATATAGACATTTTTTATTTTAAAAAATGTCTTCTCCCTAATACCTCTTACAAATTTCTGCAACGATTTCTATGATTATTTTGAATGTTTATACCAATTAAAACCAGTTATGAACATCGATGTTCCCTAGCAGGATTCCGCAGGAAATTGGACGGCGCCGTCCGATTCCATGGCTGCATGCTTTCTAATTTGACCATGACCGCATGTTTCCTTTGATTTCCATATAAAAACCACCCTCTCTCGAAAAAAGAAAAGAACAAAAAAAAAGGGATGTTCTAACTTCTCCGAAGGCTCTTCGGGATGGCTGCCCTTAAAGGTGTGGGAGAGCCCAGCTATTCCTGGAAGCGCCTTCTGGAAGTTGCTTGATACGAGCCTATGCTTCGTTTTGAAAGTTCTTCGCTCCAACGCGTCATTAATGGCTGCTGCCATTTTTATTTTTATTTTCATGTTCATTTTTGTCATTGCATCATTAATTTAATGGCGCGTATTTGATGATTTTTTTTCTTTGGTCACAAGAATTTGAGGGGACGAATTCACCCGTTCATGATACAAAGTTGTTTCATAAATTAAATTACTAGCTAGTAGCTCAGCTTGAGATCGAAAAAAATAATTGGGAATCCTGTATATAATTAGAGAAATAGATACATGATTCAAGTTTCCAAATGTAATGTTATGTTTCTGTATAGTTTTTTTTTTCTTCCAACGTTTTAAATAAACATAACTTAGATCAAATGTATTTTTATTTTCTGTAACTAAACGATGTAATAGAAATGCTTTACGTATTTTTTTTTATATAACAAAAGGTATCAAGTCATTTTAGTAATTAGCAATCACTAATTAATTTATTTAATGTGATATTTGTTTTAAGTAATTAATTAAAAAATTTGATGTGACTTTTTATTTATTCTAAATTTTAAATTAAATTGTATAGAAATTATCTGGATAATATTATGTTAAATTAATCCTAATAAATTTGTTAAACCTGTAATTTGGGATTTTACTTTTAATAAATTAAATTAATTATTTTATTTTATTTTATTATATTGACCAGTAGATCCAACCCATGACACCTATCTGCACGCTTACCACTTGAATAATAACACGGGGTTATTAATCAATAGTTTTTAGTTGTTTTATTTATTCTTTTTATATTGTCCCGTCTGAAACTTAAAAGTGCTCGTTATTAATTTGACAAACCTCAGGAAGTGGGCCACGTACAAAGAGGACACGATCTGAGGTCTTTCTCTCCTCTCTCTAATTATAGCAACCATCACCTGTAATATCACAGCTTTAGGCAACAAATATTGGATTCCAACAAGTAAAACCATGGTAAGAACCTGAATGCCACCACTGCAAAAGAGAGAAAGCCTGCAGATAGATCATGGTGACTTGCTAGTAGGAATGGTTGGTTTCTTACATGTGAGTTGATGGGCTGCCACGTTAATTTTGCCTTCAACATCCAAAATCCCAAGTGATAAAGTGAACACAAAATAAGACAATGTCCTCCCCTGCCTCAAATGTATATGTATAGCATGGACATTACACGCGTGTAGCTCGGAGCGGTTCAGATGGTATGAGGCCATGTATTGCAATTTTAGTGGCTTACTTTTACATGAATTTTCTTTCTTTCTTTCTTTTCTTTTCCGGCCACGCCACACAACATTCATAGCACTAGGAACATATGTATTTTTATAATTTAAAAGTATTTTTTAAAAATATTTTTTATTTATTTTGAAATGATTTTGATGTGTTGATATCAAAAATAAATTTTAAAAATAAATAAATATTATTTTTATATATTTTCTTATAATTTTTTTAAAATAATTATTATCATAATAACAAATAAGATCTAAGTGATGGGATAGAAAATAACATCTAATTCCCCTTTTCTCAAAAAAAGTTCTTATTTAAAATTTTAAAATTCTCCAAAGGTCTTAGTTGCAATCTATTATTGTTGGAAAGATGATTACAAACATGTATTTTTGTCAATTTTAAACATCCATCTTCTAAAACAACGAAATTGTTTATGTTATATCAAGCTCAAATAATAAATAATGATATATTATTAGTTATTTTATGTATTTTAATTTTTTAAAAGAAAAATTAAAAAAGAGAATTAATCTATAACACACCAAAAATAATAAAAATATCCTCATTTATAATTTATTTATATTACTAATTATTCGCCTTGCAATATAAAATTACTAGAGCCAAACGGATTCTGATCCGAATCCGTTTGGCTCCCCTACATGTGACCATCCTGAGGTCATTAAGATAGAAAAAACGTTAGGAGGGTCAAAGATAAATTGCACTAGTCTTTTTAAAAAAAACAAATCCGTGTTGATAAAAATACATGTGCAATGATAACACTTACGAGGAAAAAATAATCTTGTACAATCCGAGATTACAAATAAAAAATTTAAAAATCACAAAGCGTTGCAAAGCATGGGGATTCATTTATGAACAGTGGCAATGAAATCGAACTAAACAGAGCTTTGCTTCCATCCACCATAATCTTCTCCAGCTTCTTCCTCTTCTGCCTGCAGAGAATCCAACAAAACAAGATGCATTATTTTTACTTTTTTAATTCAAGTTTTAGTACTGTATATATATATATACATAACCCATCATGCATCGATTATCTAATCATCAAACGTATGGATTACCTTGAGGGTAAAAGTGACGCCAACTTGAATCTCTCCACGATAAGATTTGTCAGCATTAACCACTCTATACTTCTGAGTCTGTAGTTCAGCAGTTCCATTCTTCACTCCTAATGCCAACAAATCTTTAACGTAAATCCTGCATAAAAGAAAAGGATTGAAATAAATCTAACAAGATTCATTCAGAAGTGATGCTGTTAATGGATTTATTTTGCTTGTGGGCTCTCCCGTTTGATAAAATTTAAGAAAAAAATCGAACTAGTAATTTTTCATGCTTCTTTTACTTGCTAGTATCAAACTCTTGGCATGGTGTCAGGCAAATTTCTCAACTAAATAAATTTAATGACAAGCATTACTTAGGTCTGGCTCCTGCTAGTTCAAGTATATTTTCCTCCATATTCTCTGTTAAAGCTATGCTTGCTATTTGCAATCAACCCAAAATGCATTGCTCCACCCTAAATAGCTTTATATATAGCATATGGAAATCAAAAAAATACTGCAATTGGAAATTTTAATCTATAAAATTAATATACATTCGCCACACACATATATAACAGTGTCTTACGTGGCTTCGCCCACAGAATCATCAGCAGAGAAGGTGTCCTTGTCCATGATTTTAAGAATGAGCTTCTAGTTGCCACCTTGCCCTGGATACTCTACCTTGAATGTAAGAGTCTCATTCCACACTGGACGCCCACCTTTACCTGCACCATCGATTTGAAGTTACTTAAAGAAAGCACTTCGTCTGTAAAACATCTGTGCATGCCTTGTACAGTTACAATCTGTCTTTACCAGGGGCTTCTCAGTTGAACAATCACTAAAATAAATCTAGATCAATTATGGAATTTAGAAATCGCATGCTTAGAGGTAAAGAATAATATATAGTATAATTGACATTGCAATATTGCCTTCACTTACAATGTTAATTTTAATCTATAAATTCATGTCTGTAATATTTGCTGTCAATACAAACCAAAGTATACGTTAACCAAATTATTTGCAACATGAGTTGTGAATTGTGATTTCATTAACATTGCCTACATCCTTGCCAATAACGACATTTTAAGTACAATTATTCTTTACTACCTGTTGGCAATAATGGAGATTCTTTTGTAATCCATTTACAAAGATCAATGAAGAATTGCGCATTCCTTTAGGAGGCGGCTACAAATTTGACTGTCAAAATAAGACCTTATTGGCGCAAGTTGCTGGGGGAATTTCTACACTGGTTGGTCACCATCTAGCACAAGGAACTTTCGTGATTTGAAATGGGTCAAATCAAGAAAATAATCCTTAATTGATTTGTTTGAGCCTCATTAATTGTTCTCGAAGTCTATCTGTCAAAGGGGTTGATAATGCTTGGAGGCTAGTGCCATCAACGGAAGATAGCATATAATAAGATAAGATTAGGGTTTTTTTTTTTTCAATTTGATTTTCTTGTGGAACTAAGATATATTAAAATACACATCAGTTTGAGTAAGTAAAGAACTAACCTCTTGCTACTTTGCTCTTGCGCTCTTGGCTTTTGTATTTTACCAGAACATACGGGTCCATGTTAGCTGCCATCGTATCAAAATTAAAATCTTCGGAGCTCACATTCGTAACCGAAAAAAAAAACATTTTGCAATTCATTTTTAATGAATATTCAGTGTTCAAGTAAAAAAACTCAATGCTTTTCTTTTCCAAGTCATGTTAAATAATTGGTATGTACAAAATAGAAAAGTTAATGTTTAAGAATCGAGGTCCCTTTTTAGCCTATTAATGTTTTAATGCCAACCCATTTAGTGCATGTTTTTCGAATTATTTTTTGTCTAAAAATATTAAATTAATTCTTTTATATAATATATTTTATATTCTTAATATGTTAATATTAATAAAATAATAATTTTGAAGTATAATATTTTTTCAATTGAAAAACACTTTTAAAAAAATTATTAAAAATACACTTAATAAAATCTCAAAACCATCTAAATTAATTTGAAACGGATTTGTTGAGAGTAGATATACAAATGGCATAGAAATTTAATTATTAAAAATAGAAGAAAGAGTTTTCTTGCTAGAGAAAAAAAATCAAGAAAACATCACGATATGGACGAAATGAAATCAGAAACTACTCCAGATGAATTTGGAGTACAAACAAGATACGCACTCGTAGAAGTGCAAGAACATGATCAATCAAAGATATTAGAAACAACTGATCAACTCAAGATGAAATTGGAAAAAACAAAGAAGATGCATACTCGAAGAGCTGGAGCAGTAACATGATAAACCAAAGAAATCAGGGTTTCCAAGGCCTTTTGCCTTCACCAGCTTCACTTCCAATATTCCAACGGCCATCTCTTTGTTTCTCTCTAACTCGACGATCCTATAAGATTATATATTATCTGCACTACTTGTATGTCGACGATCCTATAAGATTATATATTATCTCAGTGTCTTCTGCACTACTTGTATTTTCAAGCGTGGTTTATATCGAAAGAGTCCATCATGCATGGACATACATATACTCGATACAACGACGACGGGCTGTTTTAATCAAGATTGACCAGATCGTATTGGCTGTCTTCGGTCAAATGTACGAAAGCAAGATAGTTGTTGTTTTGTTCCCTGTTCCATTCTTAATCACATGGGCAATTAGGGCTTAAACTAAGCTACATCAAGTGGCCGATGTCCTTTATTTTATTTTATTTTTTCCCTTTCGAAAATAATAAGAAAGCATGGTGGCAAACAAAGAAGCAAGACGTGACGTGTTGTTTTTATTTGTCTACATGAGTTCAAATTGATAGAAATCAATAGCCTGTCAATACATTTCACATTAAATTGCTCAAGTTTAAACCTCTCTAACGCCATCTAGTAATCAATAGCTTTAAGTTTGTTGTTCTTTTATAACAAATACACACAATTAATGGTCATCATGAAGTCTTACGTACAATTAATTAATTAGATTTACATATAAACTGATCCGAGAGTATCAAAACTAAAATATTATATTCATAATATTATATTTTCATAACAAACGGATATTCCTCGCACCATTAATTAATCATTTCTTATGGATAACAATATATTTTTTGTTACAATGAGATTATTGGCAACCAATATGAGATTTGAAATTGCTCTCGATTTGAATAGATAAATCTTTTTTTAAAATAAAGTGTTTTGTTTTCTCTGTTGGGTCTCTTGTAGAGATCAATTCGAATCGGTTCATACCATAAATCAGTTTGATATTTAGGGATTCAAGGAGGTATAAGAGAATCGTCCAGCAAAATAATGTATAAATTAAAGATAACTCATAATTAAGGGGGAAAAGACAAAGAAATAAAAAAGGAAAATGACCGGTTAATGAAGAAACGGTCTTCACGACGGCTGCCTTCATGGCATGAGAAAGCATCGACTTTTCTGGCCATTAAACTAGTTTCCTGCCTGCCTTGGAATTTGTCTACAGGCCTAGATTTTCTTAACCTAAGTCAAAGTATTTCAAGGCCAAGTTCTCGATGATACATCATCAATGGCTGCTACCGCGTTTTTTATGAATTTTACTTGTTCATTAATTATGTGCCTTCAAAAGTGACGCCGTTTGACTTCTTGGTAATCACGAATCTTATGGTCGATGGCTTGTACCTACCTAGAGGTTTTCAATTCAGTAGCATTTTATAGGGTGCAACTTTACAGAATTCACTTTTTAAAAAGCTTTAAACAAACGTTCTTTACTTCCCCGGATCTGGCCATGCAGTTACATGTTTATTTTTATATTTTAAAAATATTTAATTTTTTTATTTTAAATTAATATATTTTAATATTTTTAAATTATTTTGATGTACTGATATTAAAAATAATTTTAAAAAATAAAAAAATATTTTAATATATTTTAAATAAAAAATATTTTAAAAAATAATTATTGTAATCATATTTCCAAACAAAATACAAGAAATTATCATCAAACTGAAACTTGCCTGACCAGTTGCTACTCCCGATACATTTTGAAGGCACAGATGACATTTATCATAGTATTGTTAGTATAATTTTTCGCAGCACGACCAGCTTGATGGAGAAAAAGAGAGCAGCAGCGATGACAGAAGGAACACTCCTGTGTTGCAAGAAGCCCTCTAGTTTAAAATTCTTCCATTTTTTCTTAAGTTACACTCCATTTAAAATTATCCAACAATAAGAAAATTCCCAACTCATTTCTATCTGTTTTTCAACTCCTCTTCTTTTGAAATTCTAACTTCTTGAATTAGAAAACGCTGTTATTGAGAAGGATGAAATTGCTTTTAAGATCTCTTTTCATTTTAGATCTGTTGATCCACCTGCTGCCTAAGAATTGAATTGAGATCGCTTGTATTATCGACCGATTCCTTAAACTGGTTGTCGTGAAGTATTAATGAACAAATTAATGGGTTGCCACAGTCCAATACCTGGTTTCCACTTGTTTCTCTGTGCCGGTGTTACTGTGGTTGTTTATGCACACACACATATATACACCCGCGCTTTTTTATTTTTTACTGTGGTTGTTTATGCACACACACATATATGCACCCGCGCTTTTTTATTTTTTATTTTTAATTTTTATACATTTTAATTAATATTCAATTCAGCATAACTTTTTTTTTTTAGAAAGAAGATATTAGCCAAATTGTTTTAGATGGCAGGTCAAGGAAAAAGGAGAGGGAGAGAGGCAATCGTTGCAAATTTGCTTGGATTAACCAAGTTTCAGGGTTAAGGAGTTGAGAGAGATTGACGAGCTGGAGTTCTATTTATGATAATTTTAAAGGAGGTATCGTTTGTCTAGCCAAAGCAACAGAGAAAAATAGAGGAATTTCAGACTAAAGGGAAGCATGACCCATCATAACACAATCAGCACGTCCGGCACAACTGGATGCATTCAAATATCAAGATCATATGGAGATAAAATCTGGAAAGCTGCATTGCATCAAGCCAGTTGAAGTGCATAAACGATTAAATCAAAACATAAGTTTACGTGGGTTTTGGAAAAAATTTAGATATTCTAATTCATCCACTAGAGGCAACATAGGCCTACTACCATCTGCTGATGCATTCTGAAAACCATGTTAATCCTGGCACACATCAGACTCATGACCATAGACTAGATTCTAATTCATTTGCCTTATCTAGCATGCCTTGGTGACAAGTCAGCCGACCTAGATCTTGATCCAGAAGGTGACCTTGATGCTCTACCAGGTGACAGCCTCCAAGCTCGTGCTTCCTCAAAATCATATGCCGATTTCCTACAATCAACATGTTTTCAAGTATAGCTTAAATGCACGTGCCTCCTAAGAAATTTGGGTCAACTGATAAGCATAAACAAATTTCAGAGTGCATTCATACCCTACTAAATTAACTTTGAGCTGAAAGAAGGATATTAACTGCTCGGTTTTATAACAGGGTCTAAAACCATGAATAGCATTCGTATCATTACCAGTCAGGCATTGTGATTCTCACAAGTAATTAGGAATTTGCTGTTATGAAAGCATCATAAAACCCAGCTTTTCAATGCCTGTGCTCAATCACTTCTGCGTGACAGCCCACTACAAGGGCATGGAATGACCTAAATACATGGATGACAACAGTAGAGAAGAGAAATCTACACTTACTCGCCAAACCCATTGCCATTTTCATTAAGATCATCGCCATGGCCATAAGCTGGAGAATACGACCTGCGGCTGTGGTCACCATCTCGCTCTGGTGGAGGACCTCTTGGAGATATTGGATGGCCTGCATGCCTTCTATCCGGGGAAGCAGAGTAGTCCCGCCGTCTCGGGGCAGGAGAGTATGACCTACCAAAGTTAAAACACACATCTACGCACATCTATCAACCTGTTTCAGATGTAGATTAGGACAATATGATGGCAAATTTGTAGCCATGGAAGCTTACCTAGAGCGATATCGAGACCTAGAACTGGGATAATGGCGAGGGGACCGTGATAATGAACGAGAACGAGAACGTCCTAAAACATATTTGATACAGAGCAGTGATTAATTTTGTAGCAAACCAATTCAAGATTTCAGCAGTGGGAAAAGAAAGGACACAAAGATTAACACCAATGCAGTAGTTTGATTGATAAAGGAAATTTGCTATCCCAATGTCATATCACAAGATTAATAAACATTGATAACTCAACTTGAAGCTCCCCGCCAGTATATTTTCTAGGATGATTTAACCACAAATTCCTTCCTCATGAGCCGAAAATTCAAAAATAAAAAATAACAAATAAAAAATCAATGCCACTTTTCTGAAGAAAGTGAGCATGTTATAGGCTAGTAATCTTTTATAGACTGATAATCATAATCCTACAAAAATAGCAGCAGATCCATGTTATACGAATCATTGATTATCCATTGCTTCAACATCACAATCACCATTATTTCAAAGACTTCAATTTTTTCCAAAGAACATATTTTTACTTTGGAAATATGCATGGCTTCCAGAAACATACACAAAATGCAGAAAAACTAGACTTCAATCAATGCAAGAAACAAGTTGTGCACAGGGTCATTATCAATTTAGTCAGCTGAGCTGAACACGGTCATTTGTGGACAACAGAAAATGTGGGCAAGAACTTCAATAAATCATGGTACTGGAAAATAACACTGTAATGAGTGATGGCTTACCATAATGGGAGGATCTTCCTCCATGACTCGATGGTCCTCTGTGGAATGTACAAAGTAAATGTAGAGAATCTAAGAAAACTAATAATTATAACAGTAAAATCACAAGGTTTATGCACAAGGGAGAGATATTACCTAACCCTAGCTCTATGGCGCATCTCCTCAGGCCTTTTTCTTGTCTCTGCTGCTAACACCACAGAAATCTGCCTCCCCGCAAAAATCTGCCCATTCATACGATGCTGAGCTTCCATAGCTTCATATGGATCCACAAACTGCACAAATGCAAACCCTCGAGGTTCCCTGCATATAAGACACAGCAAAGCATCAATCAAAGTATGGAAAGTTGTGTATGAGCAAACACGACTTTCTGAGAAGAGTGACTTACTAAAATAGCTTGCCTAGGGATTGTCATAATATCACTACCTAGTACCTTCCCTTAAAAATATACAATCTAGCTCCAGAGCACTTACACATACACGGACATGATTTTACTGAAAGCAGGCTTAATGGCTGACCTTTTCTTTAACAATCAAGTATGAAAGGCAACTTCAAAAGAGGCAAGTCACTTGAAAAATCTTCACATTCTTGTAAATATAAGATGCACTTCAATTCAACGTTCCCAAACTTAAATTCTCCTCAAGTTGCCTTCAGTTGTCAAGAATCAATCTTCTACCTCATCAAACTTTAGTGGTTGTTTTTTTTTTTTATCTTTCTTCATAAAGGAACATTCTTCATTGAACATTACTCTTGAGACCAATATGTTAGCGAATGATAAACAGTAGGTCTTCATCAATGGTGGGGCTTGGTCTTGATTTTTAACTTCAAACCAACATACCCCCTGACAAACCAGTTCAAAATTTAATTCACTGTGAAAAAAAAAAACAAATACCCTGATAAATAGTTTGGAACGCAATTCAAATATGCTTTCCCATCCCTATTTGAATATTGTAACTGAAGTAGCTAGCGTGATTTAGGAACATAGAATCAGGAGGTAAAATCCAAAAGAACAGCATATTTTCCCTTTCCAGTAAAATTGAGGGCTGCTAATTTACACTGTGATTAATAACTCCCAAGATTTCTCCTCACATTAATATCGACTAAAACAAACAAACAACAAAACCATAATCCTAAAACATTGCTATCAACTGGAAAAAAACAAAAAACACTTTATTGAAAGTCAAACACACATAGAAGAACTCCACACCATTTGTGCTCCTATTGACCACTCGTGCTAACCATTTCACCGATCAAAGCACTACTGCTCATGCTTATTCTCAAGCTTGGTTATTTAAAGGTAGAGGCAAATGACTGACTCTAACAGGATTGTGAATAGCTATCATAGGCATTGCATGAATAGAATGAATTAATAAAGTATTTCTATAAAAATAGATGGAGAAGAGAAGTAGAGTGGTAAACAAGAAAAAAATATGACTTACACTGGAAGTAACAATGACAGAAACATAAAATAATTGAATAAAACCATGGCAATATCTCATTACAGATTTAACCAATTCCCCGTAGGGGGAAAAAAAAAACAAAACTCACCCTGTGTAGTAGTCCTTAGGAATATAGACATCTCTTACAACTCCGAATCTCTCAAATGGCCCTCGAAGTTCTTCTGGTCTGCAAAAAAAAAAAAAAACAACTCAATAGGGTATCTCCTAAGAGCTCAAACCCAGTTCACCAAAACAAATAATGGGTGGAATTTCAAATACCTGCAATCAAGAGGAATGTTCCGAACCAATAGGCTTCCACTATTTTGGTCCTTGCGTCTCCCATATCCACCACCACCTCCATATCCTCTTCTTGGTGGGCTTCTTACACGCCCTCCATATCCCCTCCTTGGAGGACTGTAGTATGGTGGACTATATCTCCTCATTATATACCTATCAATTCAACCACATCATAATTTATGTCAATCTATCACATAAATTGCATCTTTTCAACAAAAAGAACAAGACTTCTAGCCCCGTTACATATTCTTCTATTTGGAGTAAAATTAAGCCAGCCCGTTGTGTACCTAGTAAAGAAAAGTAAAAAAAAAAACAAAGAGCAAACTACAAAACACAATCTAGTTCTAATCCCCACCCATTTGTTTTCTGCTAGTATCATAATCAATTGAAGTTAACTGCACTAGTTAAGTCCATTAACTTGACTGGATTATATAAAAAACAAATTTTACCAATCAGAAAGAGCAATCGACCTTCGCTTTTTACAGGATCAACTAAAAAAACCCCGATTATAAGGACTATTTCAGCTTCAATTTTGGTTTTCATCAACTTAATTGTGAACTAGGGTTTTAAGCTTCTTTAATGAGATTTGGAGAAAAAATAGAATAAAAGAAGAAGAAGAAGAAGAAGAAACAAGAGATTAGGTTATTACCTGAACAATGATAACTTTTACGATGAGAGACAAAGAAGAAAAATTTAACTTAGATCTGCAGGTACTTACTGTAGTAAAATCCGATGATCTTGTCTTTTAATTTTTGTCAGGCTTTTATTTCTGAAGCGAAATCAGGAGGAGATTTTCTTATAAACCCTAGATGGACCGGAATAGTGGCGGGTCAATCCGGTTTCTTATATGACTCGGGACTCAGGAGCAGGAGGCGTCCCAAATAAATCCTACTTCATGGCAATAAATAATAAAATAGTCCCTCTAGTTGTACAGAATAAAGTGGAATGGTCCCTCTGGTTGTACAGAATTAGTTGGAATGGTCCCCCTAGTTTTAAAGATTAAGAAATTAGTATTTCTCTTCCAGTTCATGTTCTTTTCTAATTTATTTTGTTATTTTGTTTTAAGATATAGAAAAAGGAAAAACATGAAAATAATACCAAAATATCGATGAGAAAAACGAATCTTTTTAAGTAAAATAATATTACATTAAGCATGGTCAATACTGGTCAAGAGACTAGTAATTAGTTTTTTAAAAGTAAAGAGACTACTTAATGTATAAAACTATAAATTAATTTATAATTAAATATTACTTTAAAAGTCATGGGTTTTTTTATTATGCAAAACTCCACTGTTCATTCTCTTGCACGTTAATAATATGGATGGGCTTTGCAAAATTTTACTTTTCTTCAATTCGCTTTTTAAATTTGTTTTTAGTAGTATGGAATTAAAAGAAAATGTACCAAAATGAAAAAGATACCAAATATAGAAAATATAGATAGTATGCCATAAGTTTCACAAAGGATACATTTTAATCCTTAAAACTTTAAAAATCATATAAACTATATAATTTCAGCATCTCGATATTTTTTTAATCCAGTTTTAGTATAAAATCTAAAACTTTGTTGTTATTAATTTTTTTAGTCATCGGTTAAGAGATGAGAGAGAAAAGTTATCAAATTCCAATTATAGAAAAAGAAGTGTTATTAACACTGATATAGACCACTAAATCAAACAATATTTTATGTTAAGTAGTTTCACTTGAAGAGAGAAGTTTATTTAAGTGTTTTTTTTTTATCTTTAAAGTTTATGAAAAAATAAATCTAAACTCATGTTGATTTTTGGATTTGGATTGATTTCGGTTTTTAGAACAGGGTGTAGATAGGTTTATCATGGTTTCTACATTGTTTTACAAGGTTTTAGGTTGAAATGAGTCTAAAAACGAGTTTTTAAGTAAAAAAACCTAAATTTTGATTTTTTGACCATCATAATAACTGAAATTTGGACAAAACATACGATGTTTCATTTGTTTTTTTATTTTAAAATTTTTTAAGGTGAACGATATGTTATCCGTTTCGGTTGCAAACAAAAAAACTAAATACCCCACCATACAGACCTTGGTAAAATGGATCAGGTGTGTTGGTCAGGTATGTCAGGCCTTGTAACGCCTAGCATTTGCTCTTTTTTTTTAATGTTTTTTTTGTTATTGATTCTTTTATAGTTTTTTCTCTATTTTTTAATTTATATTTAAATTAGCATTTTTTCTCTATTTTATTTTGTTTTTAAATCCTCTTTTAAATAAGAATTATTTTTTTAGCTATACATTCAAATTTAAAAAGTTTTTATGATTCATTTATTTATTTTTATTTTTATTTTTTTTTATAGATAATTTTCATGATTCATCTATATTTTTTTATATTTTGTATAGATAATTTTTTTAAATAAAAAAATATTTTTAGATAATATTTATAATACATTGAGCTCTGCATGATGTTGTTTTATTCTCTTTTATTTTATTAAATCAATTTAATTTATATTTCTATTTCTATAATTGTTTACTTAAATAAAAAAATATTTTAATAAATAAATTTAGCAAACATAACCTAATAAATATTCTATCTCTATTTCTAGGGCTTTGATTTTGAGATGGGGTCTTCTGTGGGTCAACGACGAGAGGCTATATGGGCTTACAGGTGTGCATAAACCAACTATCCACCAAAGGTTTTTTTCGTTCTCCTGGCAAACATTCATGAAGCGTGCACTGGGAAATTTCTTTTTTCACGATATGTCGTCCGAATCATGTCTCAGGTATTAAAGTAAAAAAACAAAAAACAAAAAACAAATATGTAACTGTTAGCCTGACCTGTAAACTTGCTTGGTATGGTACAAAGGAATCTGAGATCAAATTTAGCTCGCTCTAGAAAATTATACGAGAAAAGTCATAGTTAAAAAATCATTTTAATTTAATAGATTAAGTTATTAGATGGAATATCATTTTAATTTAATAGATTAAGTTATTAGGTGGAATATTATGATATAATTTATATTATTTTATAATATTTTTTTTTAAGTAAAGTATTATTTTATAATATATTTTTTTAAGTAAAGGATTTTTAAATATGAAATTTATACGGATTTATAATACCTTATATTTAATTTTTATTAAATAAATAAAAATAATAAAATTTAAATTTATAACATTTTAATAATTAAAATTTTAATATTATATTAAAAAACTATTTTAATTTATTAACTTAAATTATTAAATAAAATTTTATAATATAATTTATATTATTTTCTAGAAAGACTAAAATGCTGGGATTTTATAATATAATTTATATTATTTTTTAGGAAGACTAAAATGCTGGAATGGAGGTTCAAAAGAGTAAAGAGAATATTGGTGTAGAGAATGAAGAGCGCGGATCTGCGATACAAATTTTAACGATTTTGGCATTTGCACTCATGATGATTGTCGTCAAGAAATTAAATACAAGTATTGACCTAAAAAACTACTGGAAAATATCATGCTACCGGACTGGAAACTGACTCGGCGGAGATTTCAGGTCTTCGGGTCATCTGCTGACCAATGTGGTTAATAAATTGACCCCTTTTCAATAATATAATATAAATACATTAAAGGTGATTTCTCAGTAACATTTTGTAGCTCGGTGTATCATTGCAAGGGTTAGAAAATCTGTTATAAATTTGTTTTTTCTCAACAATTTTGATATAATTATTCTATGCACAATTCATGCCATGAAACACATGTAGATTGGTAGTGGCCTCTTTTCTTTCTTCTTTTTTTTCCTTTTCTTTTGCGCTGTGCTATGACAAAAGCTTGGTCAAGCGAGCCATGGTCCTCTTCTTGTTTGCAGGTGCCAGAATCACTTGAAGACTGACTCAAAAAAATGATTTGGTTCATTGGGTCAACCTAGTAGATCAATGACGCTCTACATTAAAAATGGTTTTTGAAATATAAAAATGTCTCAATTTCAACACAACTTTTAATTAATAAAAAATAATAATAATTTAAAGACCTAAATTTCAAATTAACAAATATAACTCAAATAACTACAATGCAACCTAAATTTAAAATCTTGAATATTTAAATGACAACAATCACAATCTCTGTCTAAGAAAACACACATCTGTTCATTTTTTGAATGAACATATTAAGTTTTTTGGTATCTAAAAAAAATAATATATTTTTTCTTCTTAGAATTGACCCGGTCACTCAAGTCATCAAAAACCTTGACCGGATCAAATGAGTTTTACAGGATCAATTTTGGCTGGTTAACTAACAACCCAGACTAAGTTAGACTCTGGGTCTCGTTTTCCGAATCAATCTACAGCAGGATTTTACAATCATGCTCCAGACTACACACATGCATAAGATCAATGATCCCTTTCTCATCACGAGCAAAGATGGAAGCACGTTATTAATAGTAATAATAATTAAAAAAAAATGGATGGTCGTAGGTTACATCTTTAATTCTTTACAAAACATAACTAACACTGTTGATTGTGTTATGTATAAGAGATCATTGAGACCTCCTTTCTTCATCTCATGTGTTTCAGGCTATTAACGACCAAAAACTATCCGAATAAATCAGCAAAATGAGCCCATTCATGAACCCCCTCAATTTTTGCATCATGCATGAGACAAACTTCCACTTCTGCAGCCGCACAGCAGAAAAAAATTCTACATTATGCCATAATGAGCATGCTTGGAGACACCAACTAGCCTGGCCGTCAAGCATTCTTGCACACCAGGGAAGAAAACAAGAGTGAAATACCATCATAGAAGCAACCAACCAGAGACCTCAAAGCACCAGCATGCAACCGTAAATTTCTCTGATTACAAGCTGTCAGAACTCATGACTAAAGGACTCTTTTGGAATTCATTTCTTAGCTGACCACAAGCTGCACTTGCATCCAGGCCCCCCTTGTTTGGCACACCAACAGTTATTTTGCGTGACTCTAGAGCAGCTGCAAATGCTTGTGCCAGCCAAGTGGAAAGGTAAAGCAAATTAAAATGGCAATGCGTGATTTGAATACTCAAGTATTCTTACTGACAGCAGGGGAAAACAGTGAGTTTATGACTGGTGTGCATACTGCCTTTTTGTGTGGATGCTTGTAATCAGAACCTTGAATTAGGTCGAAAGGTATCACATTCACATGATGACCACGTTCCCACTGATGAAGTAGGTCTGCAAGTTCTTTTGCATGCTCTACTCTATCATTGATCCCAGCTGCCCTAGCAAATTATAAATTTATGTAAGGGGATAGAATAGTCCTATTAGTTTTCACCGTCAAGCTTCAAGTGAAGCAGAGAAATATTAAATGAAATTTCAGTACCTAAAAGTGCATACTCAAAGGATACTCATTGAATAGTTTCAAGGAAGTACTCGCAATCTTTCATAATTGCTTCTAGAGGGTAGGATTTTGTACTTGGAACAATTGATTCTCTAAGTTTCTGGTCCACGTAAGCTGGTGCATATAAGAAAAAAGAATGAGTAAATGTCATCACAGGCTAACATAAACTTTTGGCATCAAAGGGATGCATTAAGAGAAAAATGCATCAAGACATGCACATCACTGGAAATGACCCAATTTACTCAGAGATGGATGACAACATTTACGGCGCCAAAGAACATCACTGGAAATGACCCAATTTACTCAGAGACGGATGACAACATATTATTCGACCATATATTCTCTGTTTACTCATACAGTACCTGAAGGCCAATGTTGACTGAAGTTTATGAGAAGCCAGCTTTTGGATAGTGTTTGGAACCCCCACGATTGATATTGTGATCATTCTTTGCCCAATTTCCACATCCTGATGAAATAAGAAAAAACAATTGTACATGAGACATCTGAAACCTATGTATAGAGATCTGTTGAAAATTTACAATAAACGGGAGGCCAGTTGTTTCAGAAGTAAAAAGTATATGAAAATGGCAGAGCATTCATGTGGGCATCTAAGAGTATCTTTGCAGCTCTCATCTTCACTAATCTTTGAACTAGCAAAATCAATGTCAAGGGACTCATTTTTTTCAGCCAAATTTTATCTTAATTCTTTCAGGTCACTGTTTCCACTTCCAAGTACGCTTACAGAGAGATTATTATGGTCAAACTTATCATTGATCGTGGCAGGTAAAACTAACCAAATCAAGAAAGGGGACACACAACAAAGACAATAGCAGGTATTAAAATAATTAAACAAAAGATAGAATAGAAGCAATGGGATAATCGTTGACAAAAAAACTGAAAAGGCACCGCCTTATTTGAGCATTGGTGTGCTTCAAGTTCAACATTGGTTCACCCATTCCCATGAACACCATATTTGTCTCCCTGTGCTCGAATATCTCCTCGACAGCCAAAATCTGAGTGTATAAAGCATTAAGCGTAATTTTGAAAGGAATGGAGTAGTTACAGAACTACCAAGTCTATATGTTCTCAGTTATACAAACAGTAAAACACTCTCAACAGTCCCGCTTGATAATTGAGTTTGAAGAACAATTGCACAAGACATGCAACACTGACCTGCTCAGCAACTTCATGCCTTTGAAGATTCCTTGAAAAAACACCCTTTCCAGCGGGTATGAAATGAGTGGCGCAAAGGACAACCTACCTGAACGATAAAAGTAAAAAGGAACCATGAGAAAATTATCAGCAACCCGTAAAAACACCATGACCAAGAAACTTTTTACTAAGGCTAATCCTTGACATGGAAAGTACCTGAGATGAGACAAAGGCAGTAAGCCACCTTGAACCTTTCTTATCTTCAACTGAATACCAACAGTTTCAATCAATCTGTTATCCCCCCAATATTATCAATAACTGCATGATCATTAGGCAGCTTGAGTATATGACACCATACACTTCAAATTAGAAAGGGATGAGTGCAAGTGTTCGCTTCCCTGGAACTATAATTACATTGAATGATAAACAATAGAATTTCTTATCATATGATACAACATTCGAGACCAAGTATGTCATGCAAATAAAGAATGACACATAGCAGCAGTAAAATTGCCCTGAATATACCTTTCATTTGGCAAGAACCATGTAGCAATATTAAAACCACCTCGATCAAGTTTGGCACAAAATCAATAACAGGACAGAACGCCAAATTACAAATCAAGCATAACAACATATCAACCTTAACCGTGCCATCAGCTGCGGTTACAGTACGAAAAATTGGTGATCGCCCAACTTTCCATCCAGCTTCTTGAAGATCATTTCTAATTGCCAGTTTGTTGGTGTGGTGCACCGCACAAACAAACGAACCCTGAGGCGGCACTAATTCCATAGGGAAAAAGGGGACAAATAAAACTAACGTAGGCTACAAGAATACCAAAATTGGACTCAAAATAAAAGCTGTCCTAAATTAATTTACGAGTTCAGTACTACTTTTCATTGACTGAAATCCTGTGTTTCTTTTACTTTTCTCCGGTATATTAGATGGTGGAGCTGCTTTCCTCTACAGCGTTGCTATTTATATATTTTTTCAATAGAAGAAGAAAACAACGAGATTGAAATATAAAAAATTTAAGTTTAAAAATAACTAACTAAAACTCAATTTATTTTCTCTTCAATTACTGAAGTTTCACAACTAATTACTTTCTTTTGCTCCATTTTCTCAGGAACCAAACAGAAAACAAGTAACTTTCAGCTTTAATGATGATTACCTTGCCGAGTTCGACGGCGATTTGCTGAAGCTCGGGCTCGGACATGCCGAGTGGGTCCAAGAGAGAGGCACGTGATGGAGCGGAGGAGGAAGCGGTGGTGGTGGAGAGGCTGCGAGAGGATATGATGGTAAGGGAACGAGGTCGCATGGCACGTGCGACTGGCACGGAACACACTTGTTGGAGCAGAGACATTGAAGTGGCAATCATGATCGCCGGTTGTTGCCCACGTTCGCTGTCTCCGTTAACATAAAACTCGACCACAGCATAATGATCCCTTCATAGTAATTTACTTTTAAGACCTTCATTGTTCAGTGAAGTTATATTTTAGTCCTGATATTTTTGAAAGCAACATAATGATCCCTTCTGAACCAAGAATTCAGGGACTTGAAATAAACTCAGTGCTACTCTCATGTTAAGAGAAATTTATGATTTTACTGTCATCAAATGAGTAGTGGATGAGTTTGTTAGGAGATGTTGTTGGCTTTGCGTTGTCATTTTAAGAACAATTGAAAGCATTTGAGCTTGTAAATGTTACCAAAAATTGCAATTTTGATTACCAGGAGTTAAATGTTACCATAGAAAAATGAATTTCTGCCAAGATTGAACAGTTTCTGATCTATTTCATATTGCCGGGGGACATTGCAAAAACAGGGCTAATTCCTGCTCTACTCTTGGACATTTGGTTTTCCAGTAATTACAAAATCAGGAAACTTAAGAGAAAAGAAGTAAGAGCTGCATCTACATTTATTAACGGTGTCATGTTTTTAACCATAATCGGTATGCAGGGTCACTTGAGCTTGTTGATAGTCTCCTGAGTTTTGATGGTGAAAAAAATTTACCATGCTTGTAAGTTTCTTTGCTTGCCGTTCGGGCATGGGACAGCTAGCCCGGTAGGTGCAAATCAGGATATACTTCTTTATTATTTGTACAAGGGTCTCGCGTTCCAATATGAGACTTGATTTTCAAGAACAATTGAGTTCCAAGCCAAGAGAATATTTTTTTTTTTAGGTGAACATTCAGTGGACCGAGGCCAAACCTGGTCCCTCTATCAACTTGTAATCACAGCCATGAAAATTCCATTTCAATCCTAGAGTTTCCGGTGCTTCATCAAGTTCCTTATCACCCGGTCAGTCAGCGTGACAAAAAAACTGTCATATTTAGATGTTGAGTTGAAGAACTGTACAGTAAATGTCATGTTTCTAATTCCATGCTTTACGGGATACAACGCTCTATCAAAATAAATCTGTAGTTTTCTTGGGATTAATATACAATGTAAAGCATGTACTGAATATTCTTCCTCTTTTATGTACGAAGAGGTGAAATATATGGCCCGGCATAAGAGGCAGGCTTTCCATTGGAAACTTCGTTGACATTTTTCCTGTGATATTTAGGACCATTGCTTGAACTTCGATTAACTCTTAGGGGGTTTTCACCATGAGAGCCCTTGGATCCATCGTTGTCATTGGAATTATTAAGTTGTTCCAATGCTTTTACCACTGCTTCCATGTGTGGCCTGTACTTTGGTTCGGCTGATAGGCATTGAATTGCAAGGTTTGCTGCTTTCAGAGCATCACTAGATGAATACTGGCCTTGGATGCGAGCATCCATAACTTGGAAAATTCTGCGCTTGCTGCTAAGGTAAGGCCTTGCCCATTCAACTAAATTCTGTTCCTTGGAGGGCCTGTTTTTGTCTATTGCTCGTCTGCCAGATAACATTTCAAGGAGAACAACCCCGAAACTGTATACGTCACTCCTTGCAGTTAGATGACCTTCATAAATACAAACAGAAGTGAGATGAAAGCAATAAAAAGCCATAGTTGTATAAAATAAGCATTTCTTTCAGGAGAATAACGTTGAGAGAATATAGCATAGGATTGAGTTGTTCCACAAGAAGCACGGATTGCAGAAGTGAGCATGACCGATGTGGTGATTTGAAAGATACCTGTTGCCATATATTCAGGAGCTGCGTAACCGTAGGTACCCATGATCCTTGTAGATACATGGCTTTTACTGCCTGTTGGTCCATCCTTGGCCAACCCAAAATCAGAGAGTTTGGCTCTATAATTCTGTGATTTCACAATGTACAAAGAATGTATAAGAGAGGTGCAAGAACAGTAAAAGCTCATGAAGCAAAACTCAAAATCCGAAACATTTTCACATACCGAATCGAGCAGGATATTAGAAGCCTTAAAGTCTCTATATATAACTTTCGCCTTGTCACTGTGAAGATATTCTAGACCCTTGGCAGCATCAAGGGCAACCTTCATGCGGAGATTCCAAGAGAGTGGTTGAAAATAAGAAGCCCCTGTTCCAGTAAAAAAAACTATTTCAATGATTTTTATCCAAGATATTCGAGGTCATAGAAAATACTACAACTTGAGTTGAAAGGTCGGATATCGGATGTATCAACTGCTCACTTCTGAAAAGATGATTCTCCAAGCTTCCCTTGGGCATAAACTCATAAACCAGAAGCCGGTGGTCATCTTCTAAGCAATAGCCGATCAATTTTACTAGATTTGGATGATACAGCTGGCCCAGGTAGTTTATTTCTGCCTGCAGTCGAAGAATCAGCACAGAATCTATTAATCATACTATCTTTAAAAATTATCATCTATGTACTAAAACTGCAAGAGCCGGATCATTAAGGATTTTCTAGTGAATCTGTTTCAATTCTAACTTGGTTAATCCAGCTCTTTACAAGAAGCATTGAATACCAGTTCATATTGGACGATTGATTGTATCTTAACTTGTCTCTGGACATTTGTAAACCTTTCTACAAAATTCAAGAGAGAGTTTTAGAAATAGGCAGGCAAGGAACGAATGGAAAAAGGGATACTCACCAACCATTCCTGGTGACCCTGGGAACTCTCCTGGTTAAGCCTCTTTACAGCAATAACTGTACCTGTTCCAGGCTTGGCAGCTGTCAATGAATGCTCATCAATCCACCCTTTGAAGACACAACCAAAACCACCTTCCCCCAACACACTATCAGGACGGAAGTTCCTAGTGGCTGCTTTTAATTCACTAAAGGAAAAGCTCTTCAAATTTGAGGACTGCAAGATCTCACCCTGCGTCCGAGGAGTTGAAGGCACTGTGGAAGAAGAGACCTTGCTGCTTGACCCACTCTTGTCGTTCCCACTTTTGCCAGCATATTTTGTGTTCACCCCTGAATAATCAACGCATCATATCTTATAAATTCATCTAGATGTCTACAAACGCAAAGCAAGAAATGAACCGTCTACTTTCAAAAAGACTTGGAAAAGAAAATAAAGGAAAGGAAAAATTTCCTGATCAATGCCAAATTTGCCAAGAAAAACAGAAAAATTACTACAGATTAAATCTTTCAAATGGTTATGTTTGATCTTGATTCGTTCAGTAATGAAGCCCCATGTAAACCATTCCTAATGGTTCTATTTAATTGAGATTATTTTCTTGTTTTTCTTTTGCTACATCAGCTATCTTAATTAGCCTAATGGAACGCGACAAGATGGATGATTTTTGTTATCTTCTTTGGTGGTAAGCTGAAAGTTTCAGCGACAAGAAAGTAGTGAATATTAGTACGTTAGAATTAGAAGCATGGTTGATCTTAGAATGGAAGGAAAGACATTAGAATCAAAATCCTTGATCCCTGTTCACTCTTCCTTTCTCTTATCAGTCAAAATTCAAACAGAGGTCCGTATACTGAAAAGGAAAACATCAAGAATCCAAAATAATGCTACTTTCTGAGAGGAAAAGGCTGAAGCAAAAAACTAAAGATTCCTTTTCAACGAAAGATCAAAAAAGGAATGAACAAAAATTACTATCTTTGGCAAACAGTGAGAACAAATATCCATCAAGAACAAGATGTGTGTGAATTTGTGAACATACCGTTTCGAGGAGGACTCTCAGCTTTAATTCTAGCACTGAAGCACGACCCCATTGACACAAAGACGTCGAAAACCCTTCACTTTGGTCACAGGTTGCAGCTGCTAAAGAATGAATAACTATTGAAACCCAGCTCAAGAAAGCTTTGATAGAAACAAGGCAAAGACAAGCTTGAGACAGGGAACAAAGAGAGAAACAAGTCAAGTGTGAAACCAAGAGCTTTATATGTCAAAAAAGCTAGTTGTAGCCTGCATCTCCTACTACCATGACCAACTAGAAAAGTTTGAATGATTAAAAGAAACGCAAAAAGGAGAAAGCTAAACAAGAATGAGTAAGAGGCAAAGATGGACAGATTATGGTGTTCTTTTGTGTTTTTGTTTGCCTTCTGGGAAAGTTCTATTTATTAGAACTTTGCCTTGGACAAAAGTGAAAGGGTTGTCTTGGCCTCCATTTGCGTTTCCTTTTATCTATCTACCAGGGGGCAATAAAGGAACCTCAGAACGAGAGGAAAAAAGATTCTTTTATCTACGAGTGGAATAGAACTCGTCACCGCAAATTAATTCCAATTATATATATATTTTTTAACCTTTTGGTAGTATGTAACGGAATCTTGATATCCCCTAAAAGTCAAAGGGGGTGTTTTAAAATACTTCTCAAATTATTTAATCCAACATTAAAAATAAAAACTAAATTTAAAAAATTATTTTAAAAAATTTTAAACAAAACACCATAAACATTATTAGCCTCCAATTATTAGATATTGCTTTCCAAACGATGTTTTTAAGGAATTTAAATTTTTTATTTAAAATTAAAATTTTTTTAAATTATTTTAATATACTGATTTTAAGAATAATTTTACAAAAATAAAAAATATTTTTAATATATCTTTTGAATAACAACATATTTTAAGAATCAATCTTGTGACAATAATAAATACCCTAAATCCATCAATTCTAGTAGTGGGTTTTTATGTATTGATTTTCATAGGCAAAAGGTAATAAAAATAGAAGGGGGGGATTAGAAAATGACATTGATTGCGGTCGGCTTTCTTGTCTGATGGTCAGAAATCCTGTCCCCGTGTACAGACATGCCTGATTTCAATTATTCTTAGCCGTTGGATTGGCATCCGTAATTTATCTATCAGACAACCGACGAAGCAATTCTTGTATTAGTTGATTATGTTCAAATTGGGTAGCGTATTTATTATTTGCCAGCAGGAATGATGGGCGGTCAAGCGAGCTTCTCGATCTGCCTTGGTAGGGCCCTGTTTGAGAAATCAACATTCAGCAACTCTTTAAAATGTCTACGCTTCCACACGCGATCGAGATTTATGGTATCCATTCAATTATTGGCTGCGCTTGTTGTAATTCCCGTGAAAATGAAAAGAATAATGAGACATTACATACAAAATGATGTCGTGACACATTGCTATTTCTCCTGAGATGTATTAATCAATAAATCAGTAAATGCCTCCTGGGGAGGGAAAATAAAACTAATTATATTATATGGTATGATAATATGTGTCTGTGAATGAATGAATGAATAATAATAATAATATATAAATTTTATCCATGGATTTTGTAGAGTGAGAAAGGAAACACTTGATATATCAAATAATATTATGAATTATTATATTACACTAAATAGAGTTAACAAGATTGTTGGATATCAATTTATTTAATAAAAAATAATATTTGGAAAAAGATTTTCTTACTGGAGAAAGACATGCAAGGGAATAACAATTGGAATTGCTTTGGAAGATCTAGGATTTATATTATGATGCCAGGTGACGTGTCTTGCAAAAAAAAATGGAAGGAGATTTCCCTCCTAATTTCTCATTTAGTTCGGATCATACAAGAAACACGTCGATATTTTTAAGGATCTATCAACTGTATTTAATGAAATGGTCGAATTAAAAAGCAAAATCTCTCTAACCATGAAATTGATATGAAAAATGTCTTCGACGTATAATCGAGAACATTGATGTTAAATCGGAGATTTGTCCTGAAAACAATCACTCTCCCGGAGTAAATAATTGGCTTTCTTTTCATATACCCCGGTGACGGGCATCTGCTACAAGGAGAAAAGGCACACTACAAGCATCCGCGGGGGATAGATTGTACGTTCAGTATCACCGGGATTTGAAAAAAGCAAAGAGACTTTTACCGGCATCCTTTTAATTATCTTTTAGCTAGTCAAAAGCAAATAAATAAAGTAGGCGTTCTACTTGCTTTATGCAGCACAGTATATCTATCTGCAAAAAGATAACAGTGGACGGGAATTGAACGTGAAAAAAAAAACCAGACAAACCCGTGACTGTTGTGCCTCTGGCCAACTTTGCTGTTGACTTCTTACAAAAACAATAAAGTAAAGAGAACTTGTTTTAATTTCTCCATGGTTGCGATTACAGGATTCACGTACGCGTCACCAGTTGTTCGGTATCCATTGACCCTTTATCCCCGACGAGCAATATTTCTCTTCGATGGAGTAGAAAAATTCTTTTTTCTTTTTTCTTTTTTCTTTTTCGTTTTTTGAATAGCTAAAAGCCCTTCAAGCCCTTTTCTAGAAGTTCACTGATGAAGCACACATACAATGTACGCACTCACCGATTCAATAAAGCATTGCACGAGAATCCCACCTTCATCAGATTGGTTTGCCCTGTTTGCAGCCGGCAGTGGATGAATTTTATTAGCATTATGGCAATCACAAGCTTAATATCTCTGGGAAATGCCATCACGTTAAACGAGAAAGCTGATTTTGTTTTTCAAGATATGCATGGGAGGCCAACAGGCTTCACCCAGACTCTTTATAGGATACACTGTAGTAGTTACGCGTACACATATTTAAATGGACTTTTTTATGATATCCCGAAGTACATGTAACTAAAATGTTGATTAGTGTTTTGGATAAGAGTTTATTAATATATTTAAGTGTTTCAGTTTGATCTTTTAAAAAAATCTAAAGAACTATATGTTTGCAATAAAAGCTTGGATACCTAAAAAATAGTTTTAATCAAGAAATTTTATGATCCTCTAGAAAATATATAAAATAATTTAAGACAATAAATAATTTTAAAAAATTTAAATTTAACAAACAAATATGCTTGTTTTTTAGTTTTAAGTTGGTTAATCCTATTAAAAATTATATATTTTTTATAATAAAAAATAAAAAATTAGAAATACTTTACCTAAATAGTTCAAGTGATATTTATAACAGTTGAATCTTGTTATTTTTCAAAAATAAATTAAAAATCCTTTATTTTGGCGATATTGATAAGAGGCATATATCCTCTACATATCATTAGTGAAACATTAAGTATATTAGGTCCTTTAAGAAATACTATATATAGCTATAAATATATGGAAATCATTATTTTAATAAGAATGATTATTTCGCATAACAACTTTTATTTTTATATTATAGAGAACCATATAAAATCAAGCATATGGTATTAGTGCTTAATGATGTCTGAATTTTTCAGATTTGACATGTTTAACAAACCCGCATTAACTTCAGCTTGACCAACTATCAATTTTAAGTTCTTCAGATATGACATATTTGCTAGAGCCATGTTACTTCAGGTCTGATTAACTGTCAAGGTTAAGTTGTCCAACATGTTTATTAGATCTATTTTATTTTTGAACATGGTTAATTGTCAAGTTTAAGTTCTTTAGGTTTAACATATTTACCATATCCATTTTACTTAAAAATATTTTTTATAAATAAAAATCTTGACAAAAAAATTATCTTATTACTTTTATTTCATTCATGTCATGGGAAATGGTAAAATTATAATTTTTAGATTAAAGAGGGAATTTGAAAAAAAAAATAAGATAACTTTTTTATGGAATTTGAAAAAAAAAATAAGATAACTTTAAAAAAAAAAAAAACAATAAGGGAGAACTTGAGAGTGCAAACTATGATTTTTATATTAAACAAGTTTTGGATCAAAGGATGTAATTAAAATCTCAAGATGCTTAGACTTCAATGTAAAAAATTTTCAAAGTCTTGGTGCCACCATTACCCCTCATAGCTCATAAAGCTTAGAAAAAAAGATCTCAATCATACAATCAATTATATAATCATGATATAAAGGTTAAATATAGCATGTATAATGAAGAGCTCAGCTTGTCGATGTGATAATTTTTAATTAATTTTTTATATAGCTAAGATTAAACTCATTAACTGTTGTTATCTTTCTGTATGTGTTAACAATAATAAAAAATATTTTAATTACATAAAATAAGATATTTACTCAATTATATTTACTAAACTTATTTATTTATATTAGTAAAAAATAATATGAAATGATTAGCTAGATAAAAATCATGTTGACAACTGTTGATTTTTTAGATATTTTTATTAGAATAATATTATTTTTACTTTTTGCATAATTAAAAATCAAATTGATCTCGATAACCCTGATTATTCGACCCAAACTATGACTATGGACATGATGGGGATTGACTTTCGGATCGAGTTTTAAAAATATGATTAAAAAAATAAATATCAAATATAATATGAAAATAAAATTAAATTAAACAATAAAGGATGAATTTAAGGGATAAATTTATAAAAAAAGAATAATTAATCAAGAATAGAAATCAAAATAAAAGAAATTGCAACCATAAGAATAAAGATCAAATTCAATAAAAAAAGAATTAAAATAAAATAATCAGGGATTAAATTGAAAAATAAAATTCAATTAAAATAAGATTAAAAGTAAAATAAATAGAAATAAAAAAAATAATGATTAAATTTAATAAAAAAAATCAAATAACAATATATAAAATAAATAAATAAATAAATCAAGTTCTATGTAATTAAATGATCAAGAACCATTTTGTAACTTTGCTAAGTCGACATGTCTTTTAAAGTGGAAGAAAGAGAAAAGAGAGAGAAAAATTATACTAGAAGCTGTTTTTGTGTTATGAAAGCCAACTTGCGCTTCCCACCATATAAAGGGTGACACCCACCATATAAAAGCTGACATGATACTTCAAACGCAGCAAAAAAAGGCTACTGATAACTAATGAGAGGTGCTCCATGTATTAACCATTTTTTTTTAATTATAAAAAGATCAAAACACTATTAAACCCATAAGATAATTTAAAGAAAACTGAAGTTAAAAACTTAAAATGATCATTGACCTTAGAAAAAAAAATCTCGAGTGTTGTGCGCTAATTATATTATATAAAAAATGTAAAATCTACAAACACCACTCATATATTTGGCATACTGTATAATAAATATCTGAAAGTATAATTCTACCTCAAGTCTGCGTTAATTTTGTTAATCATTAAAGGGCTGATAAATCGTTTTACCGTGGATTCCGGAGTCTTAGTTTTATTTCTAATAATTCAGTCAACAATTGACCCCCCTCTCAGAACAGCCTGGAGAACTATTAGTCTAGGTGGCAGATGATCTAATTATCAAATGAAAATAGACTAAAAACTAATATAGTGTCACCTAACCCGTCGGGTTAAAGCTCAACTTGAAAAGAACAAAAAAAGGAAAAACACAAATTTCCATTTCTATTCGTTCAAGCTTGACCTCGAAAGATACAAGGATAAGAAAACTCAATTTTCATGCTCAGCTTACCAATAAACAACAAGAGCACTCCTGAAATTCCCATATCCCCTTTTTTTTTATCGGCCATCAAACGAGTTCCAACAGACTTACAGACAGCATGAATGATGTGACTGCTTATGTAACAACTATCCCATGGTGGTTGTGTTAAATAACCAAACAAACCCACTCCTAGACAGGGGAAAAGATCAGGTCTCAGGACAACCAAGAAAAGACACGAGAAACTTAAGCCTACCTAGACCCATAATCTGCGAAAAAAGATCCATCAAAATGACGTGTAGCAACCTTTTTCTTGCATAACGAGCAATAACTTGCCTTAAAAAAGGTTGATCTTGCCGATAGAGAAACTGAGGAAAGGGACAAGGCGGGAAGAAGACGAAGTGGAAAAACTTTTCCAGGAGGGCTTTACCTGTATTTTTGGTTTCGTAGGCAATATAAATTGGAAAGCAACAGGACAACACCCATTGCAGTAGTTTAATGAAACATCTCCTCTTGGGTGAAGACTCAAGTCAAAAGGACACCACACTTTGATGTTTTCCCACACCAGTCCTAAAGTGTATCCCTGTCATTTACAACCGATGCCACTTCAAAACAGATGAAGTGGCCAAATATAAAACAAATAACTGGATTGTGTTCATGCAAACACGTCAAAGGCATGGAAGCAACCAAGAACTCAAAATGTAAATGGCATTGGGAAGGAAATAGTTATCTTTATTCAAACATAAAGCCGGTTAAAGTGCTGATATCATTAGACAAGATTGAAAACTTATTTCCTCGAAAACATGTCTAAATTGTACATGATGAGTTCTATACCTCCCCAAACATAAGTATCAAAGAGTCGCCTCCTGTGCCCTGGTTCTGTGCTCAGGCACTTTTCTTCACTTCAGCAGACTTGATAATGTCAATGAACTCCGGCTGATGATGAAGGCACAATGAAAGGGAAATATCATGAAAATCAACAGGTAAGGAAAGGTCAACTGAAATGAAATTAAATAACTAGTAAGTTTCGCTACCTTTAGGGAAGCACCACCAACCAAAAACCCATCAACATCAGGTTTTGCTGCCAATTCCTTGCAGTTTGCACCATTAACGGATCCTGGATCAGGCACCAAATTAATGAAGCATAAACAAAAAAAGGGGAGAAAATTAATCATCATTCTATTAACTCCCTCACCACCCCGTTAAGAAACCAAAATGACAGCAAATATCATCCAGCAGCATGAGAAAAGCACATTGTCTTTTTAGATATTGGTTCAGGATACCACAATATCTTCTATCTCTGAATGCAAACAAGGCATGCTCAACTTCGCAATAAGGTTCAGGTTCAATCAGTTCCCTCAGTATTGTGATGGTGCCCACGCTATAAATAGATATATCAAGGAAGGCATATCGATCCATCTGGACCAAGCATGGTGCACAACCGCTTACACTTCCCCAAGCATGTTTTCAATGAATTTGTGTTGAAGAAAAATGCATAGCATGTTCTCTACTCAGTATTTTATGCAAGCATCTGCCTTGCTTACAGAATGCAGTATTTAATATGTAAGGCTTTTTTTTTTTATTTTTCCCAAAACAAAGAGCAATACGAAAAAAAAAAAGTACTTGGAATTTTCAACCAATGTATTCATCTTATAGGTCTGCCAAAAAAGAACAGAACAAATCAAGAAAATGAACTGACTGCAAGTAGCATTAACATATGAAGATACCTCCATAAATAATCCTGGTGGTTGCAGCAACTTCAGGGCTGGTATTTGCATGAAGCCATTTCCTCAGTTCAAAATGCACCTATAACATTAAAAAACAAAAATTTCAAAAAACTAGTCATGGGAAACCAACAGGCAAGACACAATCGCAGATTAACTGGTGTTTAACATGCAGGAAATAACCTGAGAAAACAGGCAGATAAGAAACAACATAACAGTTATGGGGCAAAAACACCAGTTGCCTGCTATAAATGAGCTAATACTGTGAGATTGAAAGTACATAGAATCATAAAAGATTTTGAGTTCTAAGAAAACATAAAGCTCAGCACGTTAATTTGAATTATTTATGTTTTCGTGGTACAGGAAATAAACAATGGGTGTTAAATGCTCCTTTTTCTTTCTCGTTCGGTGCATATAATGAGTGCAACTTAAACAAGAAAACAAAGTTTGGACTTGCCTCCTGTGCCTGAGCAGGACTTGCAACCTTTCCTGTTCCAATAGCCCACACGGGCTCATAGGCCAAAACAACATCAGCCCAGTTTGATACTCGCGCTGCAATAAAACAAAGTTTAAACAATTATTGATACTACTATAAACTCTTTTCGGTTAGGATATAGTGAATGCAACAAGATAAATAAATGAATCAACATAGTCATATGTTCCAAATTGATGAACACATCTACTGAAATAATGAGGGCATGCATATATGAAGCCCCTTGGTATGATCAAAATCCAATTAAATGAACGATAAATACAGCAGAAGTTTTAAAA
Source organism: Populus euphratica (assembly GCF_000495115.2). NCBI lineage: Eukaryota > Viridiplantae > Streptophyta > Magnoliopsida > Malpighiales > Salicaceae > Populus > Populus euphratica. Next base: position 999,580 of record NW_011499872.1, on the reverse strand, counting down.
CGTTCATTTGAAGGTGCACTGCAAAACTTGGAACCAGGAGGAAGAGACAGTTGATTTCAAGCTCATCTAAAATGTGTGGCCATGTGATCAATTACCCCCCTTAAAACAAGGAACACTGCATCACTGTATACAAGAGTACAGTGTTTCAGTTAATAACAGAATGATTCTACATGCCCAACTAGTGACCGATTAACTTAGTCAACAATGTTCCACCACTGTCTGAAGGCCAGAACTTCTTATTTGGAAAAATTAAACATGTACAACATCATAAATCCAAAAAAGCATGGTTAATATATGCTATACCTGCAATTGCTTTGGTTTGTGCAGCAACAACCTCCGTGGTAGATCCTGCTTCCCGCTGCTCAAGAGTCTCACCAACACAAGCTATCACCTTCAACCCTTGAGAAAGTGCATATGCAACCTTGTCGCCCACAAGCTAAAGGAAACACCCCCCAGAGTGGGAAGTTATTACATGAGTGAAACTTTAAATAGTTATGATAAAAAGAAGCACTTGTGAGGCATTGACAGTACAGATTAACTACAGATAAGTTATTGCTATACCATGTAACACAAACTTACCTCATTTGATTCATTCAGGAGACTTCTCCTTTCGGAGTGACCAAGAATGACCCAGGGAATACCCAGATTCACAAGCATCTCAGCACTGCACATAAGAAGACCAACTTCAGCATTTGGAAGTTCAAATCCCACAGACAATAAATATTCATCGATTCCATATGTCTAATAGTCAGCACAAACAAAATACTAGGCCAGCTAATAAAGATCATTAGCGCATACCTGACTTCACCGGTGAAAGCACCCCCTTTCTTAACCCAACAATTTTGAGCCGCAACATGAAAATCAGGCCTCAGCGAACTTTTCACCAGAGGAAGAAACACGTATGGAGGGCTTACAACAACCTCTGTAGAAGATCATACCAGTTCTTGATACATCAGTACGTTAAAGGCAGATCATGATTAAAAATCATCAGTTTCTTGTGATTTTTGTAAATCCAATTTGTGTAATTACCTTTCAGTTGTGCAATCAGATTAACAGCAACACTTTAATTGAACAAAAGAAAGCGAGAGTAAGAAAGACACACTTACCAACAACATCAGATGAGGGCACTTGAGCATCATTGAGAGTTGACACTATCTTCTTCACTTCTTCGGTGGTTCCATTCTACATCCAGAAAAAATTAAATCACCAATTCAAATAACTGATTTGATTACTTAAAAAAAAAAACCTGATCTGAATCAGATTTCGATATCAATAACGGAATAGATAAGAATAAAAACAAGACTCACGCATTTCCAGTTACCGCCAACGAAAAACTTCCTGCCCATTGTAGATTGTGGAGTGACGGGTTTTGATTTTTAGTTTTTGTTTTTGTTTTCAGTGTCGGGTTTTTGTTTGATATTTGTGGAGTTTTTATGGTGATGGATCGATAAATCTGTGGTTATTTTATTTACTTTTCTAGCCTCGAATCTGTTTCGAATATGCTTGTAGGAGATGGATTTGATAAGGGTGGTTTTGGAAATTGAAGTGAAAAGGACGTTAGGATTAACGAAACAGCCTGGCAGTTTTGTGATGCTTATAGGCCCATGGATTAGTACGTCATGGTTAGCTGAGGATAGGACGGTGTATTTCAGGGATTGGGCCATCTAACAATTTTTGGACCGCTCGTAATGTTAAACATGACAGGAATCGTGATTGAGGTGTATTGAATTGGTTTGGTTTGTTTGTTGAATTTTTTAAAAATAGTTTTAAAATTTATTTTATTTAAATTATTAAAAAATTATCATTTAATTAGATTATTTTCTTTTTAGAAGAAAAAATTTTCCAATCAATTATACGAGGGAGATGGAGAGATGATAATGCTGCTAAGATTAATTATTATTCTGCCGCTCTGAATATGATTTGCAAATTTATTAAAATTTATAATTTTAATTATTTGTATCATTCATTCATTGTTTTTTCAAGTATTAAAATTTAATAAATAATTTGGAAATTATTTTATTTCTGCTAATTCTTGAGATTTTCAAATAACCTGTAAATTCTTTATAAAGGTTTTTTTTTACAGACAACTATAGTTGTTGCGAATGCACTGTGTTTGATTTGTATAATGCAGGGGATACGTAAACCGATACTTGCAATGTTAAAGTTGAACTTATACTGTACTAGTTATGTTATCTTTTTTTATAATGCAGGGTATCAATTGACGTTGTATTAGTTATTTCAGGATTGGTTTAATTTTTATTAAAAAAACAATTAAATTAGAATTGAAAGAAAAAACTAAAACTAGTTCAAACCGGCTAGTTTTAGTTCAATTTAGTTAGTTTTTAGGACAAAAATCAGTTCGAATTATTTGACTCGGTTTTTTCTGTATTGGCTCGGTTTTTTTATTTTAACTTGGTTTTTCAGGGTGGCTCGGTTGTAGCTTGGTTTTCTGGTTTTAACTCGGTTTTTTCTATTTTTTCTAGTTTGGATTCGGTTCGATTTTTTATTTATAAAACTAAAACTGAACAGAACCGACTAATTTTTTTATAATTTTAATCGGTTTTTTTATTTGGTTTTTTCAATTATTTTTTTAATTTAATCAGTTTTTTAGTTTTTATATTTATTTCTACTTTGTATCCCTAACAAGCTATTTTTCAGTTTTTTTTTGCTTGTTTCTACTTTGTATCCCTAACAAACTATATTTCTCTTCGATGGAGTAGGGAAATTCTCTTTTTTTCCCCTTTTTTTCGTTTTTTGAGTAGCTAAAAGCCCTTCAAGCCCTTTTCTAGAAGTTCGCTGGTGCAAACATACAATGTACACGCTCACCGATTCAGCAAAGCATTGCACGAGAATCCCACCTTCATCAAATTGGTTTGCCCTGTTTGCAGCCGGCAGAAATTTTTTAAATTTAACATGTTTGTCAAAGCCGTATTACCTTAATCATGATTAATTGTTGAGATGAAGTAATTTAACATGTTTGTTGTATCTATTTTATCCTTGAACATAGTTAATTGTCAAGTTTAAGTTTTTTATGTTTAATATATTTACCATATTTATTTTTTTTAAAAAGATTTTCTATAATAAAAATCTTGATGAAAAATTATCTTATCACTTTTATTTTATTCATGTCATGGTAAATGGTAGAATTATAATTTTTAAATCAAAGAGAGAATTTGAAAAAAAGAGAGTAAAATTTAAAAACAAAACAAGTAGGGGAGAACTTGAAAGTGCAAACTATGTATTTCGTATTAAACAAGTCACGGATCAAAGGATATAATTAAAATCTCAAAATGTTTAGACTTAAATGTAAAAATTTTGAAAGTCTCGGTGCACCATCACCCCTCGTGGCCCATAAAACCTGGAAGAAAAAACTTAAATTAGACGAATAATAACATAATCATGATATAAAGGTCGAATATAGCATGCACGGTGACTCTCTGTGCCCGCTGATGTGGTAATTTTTTATGCAGTCAAGGTTAAGTTCATAGTTATATTATCTTTTTTTATAAAAACAATGTGATGGCTTATTCCACGTGTTTTTGATGGCAAATGTTTTTATTTAAAAAAAATGAACGTGCAGGTTTATACTGCTCCTTTCCCCGTCAAATCACAGAAAAAAATATAAAAACTAGAAATAAAAACAAAATTAATCTTAAAAAAAAAAAGTTAAGTTAACCAGCTATACCACCAAACTGAATTCATAATCCTGCCAGGTATAACAATTTTTTATATAAAAAACCATTTTTCATGTAAACACATGCTAGCCAAATGCATGGGATTTTTTCATACCAAGTAACAATTTGCTTATTTAAAAGACAAAAAATAAAGGTGGTATGCGACCTTGAAAGATAAAAAAGTTTATTTTTTTTGAAAATACAGCAAAAAAGAACAAGAAAAAGAGGAGGATTTATTGTCTAATGTAAAAATATATATATAAAAAACAAACAAATAATGAAATGATTGGTTAATTTTTAAAGATCAAAGAGTAAAAAATATCTCTAATTAAACATGCTTTTTAAATAAAAATAGCTAAAATAATATTTTAATTATATTCTCATAATAATGAAATATATGAATGGGCCCAAAAAAAGAGACTCAAAAAATATGAAAAGATAAAAAAAAATTGTTGAAGGAATGAGAACAAAATAAAAATAAAAAATATATAAAATGTTAGGGAATAACATGGTAAAACAAAAATCAATTAAAAAAATAATATAAAAAACAACAATTAAAATAAAGATGACTAAACTTGTTATAAAAAAAAATTCAAAAATAAATAATTATTAAAATAATGATAATCAAATATGATGTAAAAAATAAATTAAATTAAATTTTAAAGGTTGAAATTGAAAAAAAAAATAATAACTAAAAAAATGAGAGTTAAGTCCAATAAAAAAATCAAATAGAATTAATTTAAAAGGATGAAATAAAAAAATAATAAAAAAATAATTTTAAATAACAAAGAACTCATAAAAAAAATCATGACTAAAATAAAAATAAAACAAGAGGACATATTTTTTTATTGCTTGTCAAATCACACCTCATGCCATAAAAAGAAAACACGGGGGGAGAGAAATCCCAAGCACCACTAGGGCGTTGAGAACTGTGATACACGTGACAACTAGAAGTGCTGCCACTCATCGGAGTTGGTGGCATGATGATTTGGTGTTTTTGGCCACCAGAGAACATAGCATGTGCTGCTTGCATGCGACGAATCTTCCCCGCGTGCATGCTTGTTTTCTTCAAACGACTAACACAATTTTTTTATATTTTTATTTCTTGCAATAGACCAAACAAACCCTATAATGAAAAAACCAAGATAAAAAATCCAAAAAGCCCCTGGATGGTAGTTTGCATACGAGGTTACGCAAGTAAGTATACTATATATATAAAATAAATTAACAAAAAAACCTTTCCAGGAAAATTTTAGTCATGAGAGTTTGACAGTAATTACAAAATGCATCAAAAAAACTAAAATGACAAAAAACCCTTTAAATGCAAATTATTTTTTGACTTTCTTTTCAGGGTGTTATAATACTTAACTGTCTATTTTTTTCACGTAGAAAGACTAATTCGACCAGCAAAAATCAATAATGATCATCACATCCCCTTAAAAAGACGAACATACTCCAAAATCAATGCAGATTTTCTGTGAGTTAAGTAGTAAAATAGTCATTCTATTACAGCAATCTACAATAACATGTGTTTATTGCTACAGTCACAGTTAAAATTTGTTGGTTTAAAAATGGACGGTGCCGGATTTTGTTTTTCTTTAATCATTATCGCTTTATTATTATTATTATTATTTTCTGGACATCTCTCCAGCCATACGAGCGAAGTCATTGATTCTCTCCCGTGATCGACAACGTTATCGTTCGAAAAGAGCAGGCCATTGACTACACCGGCTCGAGAAATTGGGTATAACTTGTAAGTATAAAAGTATAAAACCACGTGGTTGGTGGGATTGATCCTCATCTAGTCCTGGTTGCCCGCCGAAGTGTGACTTTTTGATTGACACTCGATAATAAAACAGAAGGTGACATATCATCCTCAAGCTGCCAGGACTTTGTAATTTTGGATGGGTTTGCGGTGGAGTATTATAATATCACACCATATAATGGCAGCCAAATTCTTCCTGTGAAAAATAAATCTTGAATGCAATAACAATGCCTTAATTTCAAATATCCAGTATTGATTTAAAATATCACAGGCCAGAAGAGTTGTGGGAGGGTTCGATTTATATCGAAACAAGGCTGAGCCTTTGGCCCCTGGTCCCGAGAGCCAACTCATATGCTACATGGATTTATACCCATACAACCTTTGATTAACAGCAGCAAGAGGTAAAGATCCAGCATGGATGCTAAAATTGATTTCCTCCATCGACGTCACCGGTGTCGAGATACGCGGATTTGTTAGTTTCAATACCGAAGTCTGCTTCAAGAGACGATGGCACAATAATAAGATGGAAATATAAAGAGGATGAACTAGCACCGAACAGAATACTACATGTCACTACCTTCGGAGGAGCACCGTCAACCAAACAGCTCCTAACACCAGGCTGTGCTGCCAATTCCTTGCAGCTTGCACAGTAAAATAGAGAGAAAAATAAACACGACCCCACCTTAATTCTCTCACCCCTTCGACGAATCAAAGCGGAGATCAGTTTTCCAATCAGCACGCGAGAATGCAGAAAAATCATCTTCTCGGACATCATGTTATGTTAGAATAAAAACCATTATTTTCATTATTGATATTTTATCTTTTAGTTTAAATGGCTAATTAATACAATATAAATTTCAAGTTCGTATTTGTGCCATCTACATTTTTTAATCAATTAAAAAGAATTAATGCAGAACGGGTTTCCCTCTAAATTAATTTGGGTCGGGTTTTATAGAAAGATCAAACAAGGGGAGGACCATTGCAGTAATCAAGCTGCGTGCAAACCATGGTTACATAGATCACGTACTGCATCAGGACCGAACAAGGAACCACCGCAGGAGTGGCAACCTTCCCTGCTCTGCTGCCCACACGTGTTTCAAAGATTTGTTTATTCTCTGTTTTAAAAGTGTTTTTTTAATTAATTTTTTTTAGATATTTTGAGTGTTAGTATTAATTTTTTTTTAAATAACAAAATTTATTTTAATATATTTTTAATTAAAAAATAATTATCCCTAAATCAAAAGGTTAGAGCACCTACCAGGCCAACTTCACACGTCTTCTGCAGTACGAGGGAAGTTAAAGCAAGATTTACCCAGGTGTGTTGTCTTGTGTGCCCATGGTTTTGGGTACCTAGGGATTACTAGAGCTAGCTTGACCTCTTTTATATTGCGTTAAAGTGTGATTGAAGTTATATTTTATTTTAATTAAAACTTTTAAAAGTTATATTTAATTAAAATATATCATAATTTTATATGGATAAATGATTTTTTTATATATATATTAGTTACGGAAAAGCTAAAAAAAAAAAAAACCACAATATCAAATGCTATCATCCTAAACCTCGCTTGTGTTTCATATTTTTGCAAGTCCATCATTGTTTGTATACCAGTGGTTTTCGTAGGTGTGTTTTCTATCTATTAAAAACAAACGCAAACGGATTCCTCCTTTTACTTTGACCAGTTTTTTCAGGGTATGTTTGGTATTATATTTTAGAAATGTGTTTGAAAATAAAAAATATTTTTTATTTTTATTTTAAATTAATATTTTATTATTATTTTATTGTGTTGATATTAAAAATAATTTTTTAAAAATAAAAAATATTATTTTAATATATTTAAAATTTAAAATAATTTAAAAAAATAATCATTATTACATTTTCAAACAGATATCATTTCTTCCTTCTTCTTTTCAGGGCTCGTCACTCTCTCCCCTGACTTCTCATACCAGAACAGAGCAAATACAATGAGTTTCCATGTGAAATTTGATTGTTTATACGTATTTCTTTGTTTCAACAGAACAATTGTTAGGCTACTAAAGATAGTTCTCGGAAAAATTAAACAAACTTATCTACTGACATTAACACAAAAAAAAGCCTTTTATATCAGCCAGCTTGATACATGAGAGAATGTCACCTGCAGATATTTTATTCATTTTTTTTTTGGGCCAGTACGGGTTGCCCTTTCGCTTGAATCCTAGGCCAATTGACCCTCTTATCTCTCATTAACAACCAGAATCAAGTGGATGATCGGAAAAAAAAAATAAAAATAACTAAGTATTTACACTGTTTAGGCTGAGATTTAGTATTTTAGAAAGGGAGAACCTTGTTTCGCTGCCTCTTCGAGCTCTTGATTCATGAGTTAAAAAAAACTCTTGTTTTGCAGACAAATCTCATCCCTTTAACCAAATGGATAAATTATCATGATATTGCACTGATAATTTTAATTTTTTAAAATTTGACAAAACTTCATCTTGTTTATGTAAACATTACAATTTTTTTCTAATCCATTACATCTTTGATTTTTTTAAAATCATTTCCAAGTCATTTTGAAAATAAAAAATATTCATAATATTCATAATTTTTTGTATAATCACCGTGGTTAATTTTAATGCGTCATAATCATAAACAAACTTTCTATTTTCCTGTTGTTTTTAAATAAAAAGGATGCATGTAAGAGGCATGGTATTTTCTCCAAAACTAGTTACTGGAATGAATGATATATGGGCTCGGCTCATTGTTCATCCATTTACATACGACTGGGTCAACGGTAAGCCTCTCCTAAAATCCCAGGTAAAAAACATTTCTAAAAGCCAGCTCTTAAAACAACCACGCTCGGTGTAACAATGGGCCCCCATCGATGGTTGCTAGAGGAACCCAGTGATCCAATGATTGGGATTTGAGTTCATTCGAGGGGGCTATCCATCAAAAACATTTGAGTCCGTGGCGGTCAAGAATTTTTCAGAGTTCACCTATTTTTGGCTCGAGTGTACTGTGTAATTTCTTTTTTCACGTGCCACTTATATATTACATTTAGGAACGATAATTTAATTAAAGGAATTAAAATTTAATAGATACTAATACAATGTTTTAAGGATAAATAACTTATTTGATTGATAATAAATAAGATATGAATATTGAAATTCGATACAAAATATATATTTATATCATATGAACATATTGGTAATTATATAGATTTTTTTTTAATACAATATGATATATATATAAACATACATATACATATATATATATATATTAACTATAAATATTTTTTGTTAAATAATAGATAATAGTAAATAATAAATATTCAGAATTTAATTAATACTTTATAAATATTTAAATTTTTTATTCAATAATTAATAAATATTGAATGAATATCCACGAGGACTATCCCTGCTTTGCATTCGCTGAACGAGGAGCAATATATATATATATATAAAAAAAAATTCCTCGACAAAACCATTACCAATTGAAAGTGGGCGTTAATCCTGTAATGTTATAAATTATCATTGGGCACATGTGCCTTTTCTCACCACTGTTTTGATACGCTCTTTTTTTTTTTCTTATAAAATTTGTTTTCGAAATTTTCATTAACCACAGTAAATATTTATCTCTGCTCATGCCTTAAATAAATCGTTAGTTCGTCGACTGTTACTTTTAAGTTTTTAAAAGCTGTTTTTGATCCCCTAAAAGCTGTTTTTGACCCCCCCCCTCCCCCAAAAGAAATAGCAACGACACCAAACAGCCTCTTCTTCATCTGATCATCTAACTTACCGTCTGGGCCACCAATCCGAAGCCCAAACTTCCTCAACGCCCGCCAATTTTAAAAATTAAACCCAGTTTTAGCGCGCCCAGCCAAAAAAGAAGTAAAGCGCACACTTCACACCTCACAGTTGACAATTCCCATCTCTCTTTCCTTCCACATCACCACCCCTTGCCTCTCCTAATCTGCGATTGCTCCAAATAACCATCTAGCTAAACCCTAGATCCGCCCACGGTGGCAGAAATGGCTGGTCAATCTGACTCTACCATGTCTCTATTTTCTTCTGAAGAGGTGCCTTTCCTTCTCTCTATACACGATAAATCTGTGGTTGGTTGTTTATGCTTGCCTGCTGTTTTGCTGTACAGATTGAATTTATGGCAGAAGATGAAATGGTGGAGATTGTTCCGAATCTGAGGATGGATTCTCTCAATTTTATTTGTGTAATGCCTCTCTCTCTCCCTCTCTTACTCGCACAAAAGTACTTCATTCGTTTTTTTTTCAATTTTGTTTGATTCAATTTTTCTTTTTGTAATTTATTGATTTGGTGTAATGGCAGGGGGATTATGGACCATTTCATCCACAATTGGCAGCTCAAGTGCCGCTTTGGTTAGCTCTGGCTTTGAAGAAGAGAGGGAAATGCACAATAAGGCTTCCTCAGTGGATGTCAATTGGTGCGTTTTGGACCTTGTTGTTATTAGTTTCCTGCTCAATCAGATGCAACTATTTATTCCAGTACCATCTCAGGCTAGGAATTTAACTGTTCTTGCTGTATTTCTACCGGAAACTAAGTTGTAGATTGCAAACTTTCTCATTGTTCTTTTGGCTTTGTGGACTAGAAAATTTGACTCAGGTTTTGGAAGCAGAACGGGACTCTCATGCATTCCAGCATTTACCCTTTCATTACGTGGAAATCTCAAGACTTCTTTTCGACCTGTAAGTGCTGAAACACTCCTATTTTACTCCGCATTTCAGTGATGACAATATTGAATGTCAACTCTATTTTTGTGAATGCAGTGCACGTGAGGACATTCCTGACATGTATATGGTGAGCTTTGATGATTCCTTCATCTCTTTCAGTTATTTTTTTGTGTTTTTGGCATAAATTTCATATTTACCTGTTCATAGGTGAGGTCACTCATCGAGGATATCAGAGATGTAAGATTTCATAAAGTGGAGACTAATTTAGAAAAGTTTACTGCATCTACGGTGACGGTATGCTTGCTGTCTCTCTTTATCATTTGAAAGTTGTATATTCTTGTAAAATCTGATCTTGGCTGAGAGGATGATCTGGCTTATGTTGGGCAAAAGTGAAGAGTAAATTGTTAATATGCACGTTCCGATAAAGCGTGCTATTTTTATTTGGTCTCTAACAACATGAATGTGAGTTTACACTGCATCTAACTGGGACAATGATGGACATCAATAAATTAATTAAAGTGCAAGAATCGGAGCACTTGGTAGTGTGCCTAAGTGCATCCATGGGGGAAATATAGATCGTGAAATCAGGGATGAAAAGCACCCTTCTTATTTCAAATACCAGTGTTCTGAAAAAATTACTTAAACAATGGAAGGAAAAGAGATAAAAAGTACCTCACCTTTTCCAATTAAGTAAAGATGTAGATATAAAAGAAGTTTGTCACGCTGAAAATTGATGCCGTTGTCTTGCATGCTTGAGTAGCCTTCTTGCTGCCCCCATGCAACCGGCAATCAACTTCATAGTTGAGTAGATGTTGAGACTTTTAACTTATCATACAACAGTATCTTATATCCTTTCTGGAAAGGAAGGACGAATTGTTCTTAGGAACTTCCATTAAGAATACAGGCAGTGGGTTATGCTGTTAACAGAGACATTCTATCTACCTGTTGGATTTAACAAATGGTGTCAGCTTTTGCGATTGCCTACTAGTAGGATTGTTGGAAAGCTTTGTTAATTCTTGGATTTTGATTCATTCTTCATCATGTTGTGATATACTGTACCTTTGTTAGATCTTGCATTCTGCTGCTCTGTGAAGTGATCTCTTGAATTTGATATCGCAGTGGAAAAATATGTCTGCAATGGAAGTCAATGTAATCCGTGCATTTGCTGGGAGAGCTCTGCAGGCATTTTATAAGCATGATAATGAACAGCAAACAACAGATACAGATAGAACGTTGGATAAACAGCCACAAATACCTACTGACAGGCCAAAAGTATGCCATTTCTTAATATCAGATTTATATGTCTGTGCATTGGCGGACTTATGTGTTCATTTTATTTCATTATTATGAGATCGAGAAATTTATTGGTGCAGTGGTAAATGATGGTCAGACTTTTTGTGCAATGCTCAGTTCTTCTTCTTTACCTCCTAATCATTGAAATGAAAATTATGTAACAGTGAAAAAAGAATTGGTGGACTATTATTTCAAAAGTGCTACGCCACCAGCCTAGGTTTCCTTTATTTAACTAATTTTCTTGTTATGCAGCGAAATTTGAAGCCTCGATAAGAAGTCATCATCCTCTCGAATTCCCTTCCTATCTCAACCTGAAAAGAGTACATTCTGCAGGTGACCACAGAAGGTATTTCAGTTTCTTAGACCTTTCTCACAAAAATCGGGTACCACCCATGCTGAGTGTAGTGATGAAATGACAGTAGATTTTGCGCGGAGCCTTTTTCAGCACTATATGTATAAGCTAATTTTATTTCTTTTCTTATTAAGCACAATAGCATGTGAAGGTTCCTCGATATGTAGAATCCAAATGTCTCCCTCCATGTTCACAGCTATTCAAAATGTATTTGTCAAATTGTGGGTGGAGTGATTTCTGGGTCTTTTTTCACAGTATAACTTTGTGTAAGGCAATTCTAGGAGGTAACATGTTAAAATTGATCTTCTGGGATGTGAATATCTTGATGTTTAGATGAAAATATTTACATTTGTTAAAGGTCTGACATTGCAGTGAAAATGTGGTAGAAGGTAGCATGATAGAGATGATTCAGATGCATACAAGGAAGTTAGAATCAGGATTGCGTGCTTCCAAACTCAACCTTGTCATGCTAAATCTGGTCATAATGTTTAGGTTTCTATCTAGTCAGCATATTATAAAACTGAATCTATAGTCTGACTGTTTGGGCATTAGGATAGAATTTTCATTTGATGTTGTAAATTGTTTTGATTTCGTCCCATGTTCTGAAACAACCATGGGTCACGCAAGCAATTGTTTGGTGACTGATTGCGGTCTTAATCTTGGACTTCTAGATTTTCTGATGAAAGTTGCCTGAATGCTAATTTGGATTTATTTTGGTCATGCATTTTTTCCTGAAAAGAGGTGCCATTATTCAAATTGATTTCAAAACTTAATTTGAGAGTAAATATTTATTATTTTTTTAGGCCGAAGAAGTTTGGAAAAGCAGATGTTAGGTACTCATGGAAATGCAATATTTGTTTTTGGTGTGATTTTTTTGGAAAATAGTTTTTGAAAAATTATTTTTTTTACCTGTATTTGTTTGATATTATAAAAGCATGTTAACAAAAAATATTTTCTAATTAAATAAAAATTTAGTTTGGTTTTTATAAAAGTGTTTTTTTTATATTTTGGATAAAAAATATTTTTTGAAAATTATAAAAAATTTAAAAGAATTATATTATTTGTTGATTATATTAAATTTAGTTATATATATTTTTATTTTTATTTTTTATATTAATTTTGGTTTTTATTTTTATTTTTTTTATTTTTTTATCTTTCAATTTTTTAGATTTGATTTTTATTATTTTGATTATTATTTATTTTATTTGAGATAATTTATGAAATTATTTTTTTTAATTTTATTCTTATTTAATTTTTTAGTTTGTAATATTTATTCCTCATTATTTTAATAAATTTTAAAAAATAAAATATTAATAAGTTATTTTTCAGCTCAAATCAAATATTAGAAAATGTTTTTCAATTTATTTTTATTATATTATCAAATATTAAAAAATAATTTATTTTTTTAAAAAATATTTTCTAGGAATTCCTTATTGGCATTTCACAAGACATTGTTTAACAAATGCTACAAAAAATTCTGTGCTCCCTGCCATTTTTAACACATCTACCTATTTGCTCTCTGTTTGGCTGTATTTTGTTCCTAGACACGCCTAAACGTTTCTTGCTCTATACTTTTGTTTGATGACTTTACGCTTCCTAGGTAAATTATTAAGTAATACTTCAAAACATGTTGAGAAAGTAATGTAGTTTTTTTTATTTTGTTTTTTTATATGTTTTTTAAAAATTATTTTTGTTAAAAATTTAGTTTTATAATTTTTTTTAAATATTATAAATTACTATAATGTTTTTTTACATGGTTTTTTATGAATTTTTTAAAATTATTTTTGTTAATTTTTTTTAATGTTGAATTAAAATTATCTTTGTTAATTTTTTTTTAATGTTGAACTTATTAAAAATTTAGTTATGTAGTTTTTTTACAAAAAAACATTATAGATTACTATAATGTTTTTCTTTTTTATCAAAATATTCTTTATTGATTTTTTTTTTATATTGTGTTGGTTGAGAATTTTGTTTCATAATTTCAAAATATTCTTTATTGATTTTATTTTTTTATATTGTGTTGGTTAAGAATTTTGTTTCATAATTTTTTTTAAACACTGAATTGCTATAATATTTTTTTTTATAATTTTTTAAATTATTTTTATCGCATTTGTTTTTTATATTTTTTTTTATGTTTTTTAGAATTGTTTTTGTTGATTTTTGAGCTGGTTGATAATTTAAATTTATAGTTTTTTTTGAAAATAATGTGGATTGCAATAATTTTTCTCCATGTGATTCTCTATGATTTTTTTCATAAAAATATACAAGCATGCCCCAAGCTTGAAGCATTATGCGGGCATGAAATCTAGTATATTCTAATTTTTTTTAATTAAATTGGTGGCTGCTATGATGTTACCCCTTACACCAATTTCTTTTACCTAAAAAGAAATTCAATAGACTATTATGTTTTTATAAAAGTAAAAATTAATAACTAGGTTAACTAGTATATTTTAATTTTGAATTAAATTATTTTTTTTGGATTCGAGTAAACCTCACCTCCTCTTGAAAATCGTACTTCATGAAAATAGGTAAACGGGTAAAACTCCAATTGTTTCAAGTTTTCATAAAAAGTGTAGATCTTAAACCTTTTTTTTATCATGTTATACCTCTTGGGGATAATAAATTTGGAAACAATAATGTAAAAATAAAAGATACAAAAATAAACTCTTGCTAAATGTGATTCATATTATCATACTGGAAATATTACACAAAAATCATGAAGCTTAATCTTTAGGAAATAAAAGGTTGAAGGATTAAATTGAAAAAAAAATATAAAATAAATTAAAGTACAACAATAAATTTTTAATTAGAGTTAAATTGAAAAGAATAAAAATATTAATAAAAATAAAAAAATCAAGAGAATAAAAACTAAAATAAAATAAGCAATACATTATAAATGTGGATTGAATGATGAAATTAAAAATAACAAAACTTTTATAAAAAGACCCAAAAAAATAAAAAAATCAAGAGAATAAAAACTAAAATAAAATAAGCAATACATTATAAATGTGGATTGAATGATGAAATTAAAAATAACAAAACTTTTATAAAAAGACCCAAAAAAATAAAAAATCTAAAGAATAAATGATCAAGTTTAAAACATCAATACATTATAAAAAAAAAATTGAACCTTTAGAAATTTTCAACATGTTTTTTAATATAAAAAAATTCCTAAATATAAATTGATAAAATTATGCAAGCTTCCAATCAAATAAATCAAGTATCATCATGTAATTGTTTTTTAAATTTATTAATGATAAATACAAATAAAATTAAAACAATTAAGAGATAAATATAGATCAAAATATTTAATATTGTAATATAAATTATTTACCGGGTTGTGTTTAGTTAATTTGATTTTAAAATCAATTTATAATAAAAATCGACACATAAAATTTATTAAATAAAAAATCTTCTCGATCTTATATTTGTTTTTTAATCTCTTTAAAGGTAAAAAAACACCTAATTTAAATTTTTATCAAATGAAATTATTTATCACAAAAATTAATTGTTTTAGTGATCAGAACTCAGCAAGCCCTTATTTTTCAAAAAAAAAAAACTTGAAATTAATAAAAATAAAGCTTGATATTAAAATTAATATTTCTAAAATTCAGAAGATCGATCACCTGATATTTAAAAAATAAATGATTAGAATATATTTTTCAAATAAATTTGAAAATCACAATTTATTTTACCTATATTTTTTATTTTAGTCTTTTATCTTTTAATTTAATTTTCTAAAAAAACTTATAAATGAGTGCTAGTTGAGGTTCAAAAGGGTTTAATTATGCAAAAAAAAAAATGGTTTTTCACCCATGAATTAGTTTCTATGATAAAAATAAGGAACAGGTCTGCGGCATCTCCCCTTTATTTTTAACAATAATGCCTGTCAATAATCCACAAAATGCACCTAAAATCGCAAAAGGGAATCCTTTCATATTGAAATTTAAACGGATAGATCTACGTAGGTATATTCCTTGAGGTCCAGAAGCAGAACACGCCTGGCGTCCCGTTAAGTTCCGGCCTGTGGGGCAATCAAAGCAGTGCTTGTTTGCATATGCTGTGACCCTTACGGGCTCCGTTTATTGCCAGTTCAATATATCAATTACAAGCTAAATGATGGACAAGGTCTGGTCCTCTTGGATGCCTGGCATCCATAAAATGGCTCATTTTTTGAATAGTTTACAACTTGAGTGGAAACAGAACCTTGGACCAGGAATGCGGGTGGGAAGACAGCAGTCATCATGATTTTCTTTTGGTAAATTAGCCTAAAATTAGAGGGAGTCTAAAAGTTTAAGCATTTTTTCTTGTAGGGGAGTGGGAGATATATAACATGGTTCCGCAATAAAGTTTGTACTGCTGTTTGAAGAGTTTAATGCACGGGAAGGGCAGCTTTCACTGTCTGATTGAGAATGGTGGTTAGATTTTTTTAAAAAAAAATTCTTAATTTTTTTTTAAATTAGCGTATGAAAATAATTAAAAAATATTAATTTGAAGTAAAGAAAAAATAAATAAAATTTAATTTTTTAAAAAAATATTTTTAAAATAAAAAAATAAACAGAAAAAACATACATTTAAGTGAAATAAATTAGGATCCAGAAAAGCTTGTTTACGTAATTGATGAACGGGTCTAATTTTCCGCACCATGAGGTGCTGGTATTGGAAGTTGACTGGTCTGCTTTCGCGTTGCATCAAATCCATCCAGTTAATTTGTTATTAGATGATGAATAAAATATTGTTTTTCGTGCACCATCAGAAATTAGTTCAGCATATGATGCTGGTCTGAGTTGTGATTTATTATCCTTTTCGCCATTGTTTTGGCAATTATTAGATTCCTTCACTCTTTTTTTTCCTAGTTTTTAATTAAGCCATGATTAGATTCTCCTTAAAAGTCGACCCGTTTAGCAATTATTAGATTCCCAAAGAGGCAGGAAGAAAGTTCTTTATTGCACAATTGAAACCCCATTGCTGGGAATGCTTCCAAAATAGGGAGGAATGGATGGCTCTAGCGATTGACGGGTATGAAACTGATTGACTCGCTAATATTTGTAACCACAATCCTAGGCCAAGCATGTTATGAATTGGAGTTTGAAGATGATCCTCGGTTTTATCATAAAATAACGGTATCATTTTCCTGGACACTGAACATTTTTAGCGTTTGACCTTATAAATGGGCCCAGAGGCCATCGCCTGACGTGGACCAGTAGACACTTCCAAGTCAGGATGAGCAGCTAAGCTTTTGCAGCAATTTAATAAGCGACGGTGCTAGTCACATAATGTACCACATTTTTTCGTGCAAGTGTGGTTTGTTTTGGTCTCGAGTTATAGCTTTTATTGTGAGTGTGGTTCAAATAATAATTATTTAGAATTAATTTTATTTTTAATTTATTTTTATATTTTTAAATATTTTAATGTGTTGATATTAAAAATAAATTTTAAAAAATAAAAAATATTTTAAAAAACAATTCTTATTATAATTTTATGCATCCCCGTAAAGATACTAATATATCTTAATTTATCAACTATATGCATTCTTCTGATAGTCGGGGATCATTAAGACCGTCATAAAGTGTTGATGGTTAGTTTCTTATCATGACATAAGATTGTTGTGAAATCACAAAAAAAAGAGTCTTTTATGGTGTTTAGCTCTCATATAGTGTTTAATTTTTACATAAGATTGTTGTGAAATCACAAAAAAAAAAAGTTTTTTATGGTGTTTAGCTCTCATTTAATTTTTTATTTTATTTATTTTTTAATATCAAATTGATGCTTTTCTTGTATTTTTCCAATAAATTTAATGTGTTGATATATATCACTTTAATATATATTTAATTATTATTATTTTTTTATCAAAAATCCTCTTGACTATATTACCAAATACACTTATTCAAGTTGATGAACTTGCGGTGAGGTTTTATTTCATTGCTGGCCTAAATACAAACGGTACATTAGGCGATGCGTTGGATAGTATCTTTTTTTGGTTACATTGTGGAGTTAACAAGCTTGCAAATTATTCTTAAAGGAAAGAAGGCATAAACTTGCAAGACGGTCCATGATAAATACTCGAGTTGGAGACTCATATGGAATTGTACATAACATAACCTGTGAATCCATGTTTAATATTATATCATAGGGTATTTTTTAAAAGTGTTTTATATTTAAAAATATATTAAAATGTTTTTTTATTTTTAATATTAACATACAATACAATTATTGAAAAAAACTAAAAAAAACATTAAATGATGTCAAGTTGCATTGACTAATGCTAATGGAGGTTTTTGTCTTTTCTTTTATTCATTTTTTTATGTAGAGAATAAAAAGAAAAAAACTTATAGCCTAACCAAAATTATACTAGCACTACCTTCAAAAACAGCAACTTAATATTGATATATCAATTAATGTTATTAAATTTGACATTACCAATTAATTAACTTGATAACTTGTTAATTTAAAATCAAACTTAAATCGAGTTTCATGTAAATTATAGCGGGTTAACTAGCAATGCAATTAACACATATTTGATATGATTTTATTTTAAAAAATAAAATGATAATTTTTTAGAATAAAAAAAATCTTGAAATGAAATTGTTTTGAATTAATTGGAGTTGATTCACTTATCTTGTTACTATGGCTAAAGTTCTCTCAAGTAATTTTGACTTTAATATCCATTTATTTCTTTTTGTTAATGCTTTCCTATATGTTACATTTTTATTATTATTGCATCCTTTTGTTATCACATTCTTTCATCATTTGATGTTATTAATGCTGATAAAAATAGATATATGATATTATATGAAATATTTTTTTTTAAATGACTACATCTATTTAATTTCACTTTTACTTTGACCATCTAAAAAATGAATTGATTTTCAAAAAAATATATTAATAAACTAATTACTTTTTACAAAAATATTGTATGCGAAAAAAACACATCTCTAGTTAGTTTCATACAAAAAAAAATTAATAAGACAAACACATCTCTAGTTAGTATTATAGAAAAAATAATTTAAATTAAGATGTTCCATTTTTAGTTTTAGTGATCTTAAGGTAATATGGTCAATTTTTTAATTAATTTCAATTAATGTTAGTATATATTTTTTATTGTTATCTTTTTTTTTTATTTGAAACTGAACGTGTCTTCATTTATCTTATTTTGTTGTATTTACAACTCTTCTTATATATATAAAAATATTTCACCTTTATATATAAAATCAATAATTTAGATAAGTAACGTATGCTTCAACCACATGTGATTAACTTTTGATTTACATAATCAATAATTTATGTTGGCTACTTATTTAATCAGTCTAATCATATATTTCAATAAATTAAATATGACTTGTGACATTATATACATTAAAAAGTAGTTATTGTAAAGTAAAGTATGGGAAGAGATTGTTTAGTGGTGCAATAGTTTTTGTTTTTTGTCTCAAAAAATATTAAATATATATTTTTTGGTTTTAATATGTTTATATTAAAAATTAAAAAAAATCTTAAATATGGAATACAACTGTATCAAATATACAATGCCACGAACAATTAGAAAGTAAAGTTTAAACAATTTATTACTTTTATGTTGACGCCTGGTCCTCTCAAAAGAAGGCATCTAGAGATATTTTTGGAATCTTAACGGAAATTGTGTTATTTAAAATTTAATTTTTTTTGTTAAAAATTAATTTTTTTATAAATTTATAAATTATTTTAATTTACTCATCTTAAAAATAATTTTAAAAAATAAAAAATATTATTTTAATATATTTTTAAATAAAAACCATTTTAAACTACAAAGACTACCTCAGTCCCAAATAATCCCATAATCTTACCAGCCAACTACTTCAAACTTACCAGTTGACGGCAGCCTAACACCGACCCCAATGTTAAGATCTCTCACGAAGTTGTAACCATTTTTCTTCTCTTACCTAAAATGGTCCTCTTCCCACGTGGACGAAATCGGGAGAGGTCCAGAAGAGTTCAAACTTGTAAGAACAGACCTCATAGGATTCTTGCCGGGTCTTAATTGGCCGCCCAGCTTTTTAAAGCTTGAGTTGGGTTGGTCAATTATTGGCCAGTGATTAATTGCAATTTGCAGAAGTGGCAAGTGTCGTAATTTCTTTAAAGAGGCAGATACTGCCACTAGCCTGCGGACCCACCATAGCCAAGCTTGTGCAGGACAGGGCCTTCTTCTTTTTCTCTTTTTTTCCTTTTATTGTGCTTTTCTTAAGCAGCTCCGCTCGAAAAAAACTGGGAAAAAAGAACAAGCATCATTGGTAATTTTCAGGAACTGTATATAAATAAAATAATAATTTACTTTTTGAAAAAAATAGAATTAAAAAAGAAAAACTTAAAACTTTCTATTCAAATGTAATATTTTTCCATTTGATAAATAAAAAACAATTTTTTAAATTTATACCAGGTTTAGAAAATACATTTTTAGGTTCTTCACAATTTTTCTTTATGAGTTTCTTCATTTTTTTTCAAATTAAAAAGAAATTAGAAATTTCAACAAATACTATATTAATATCTTTATATTTGGTACGTGTCATAAATTTATTTTTGTATTAAAACTATAGTACTAGATATTTACTTTTTTTGAGCTAATAAGTATAATGTTTTCATGATATATAATTTTTAATTTTGATTTTAATGAAATAAATATTTTATAATTAGATTATCACAAATACAATTATTAAGATTCTTTTTTGTTTTCAAAAAATAAACACATTTTTCACAAAGAAAACTAGAAATTGAGAAGAAAACTGAAAATGAAAAGGAAAATTGTATATTGTTTTTGTTAATAAACAGGCTCCCAATATCCATTCCTCAGAATAAAAGATTTTCAATAGTCAACTTATACCTTGTTTCTTTCTCCCTTTACTTTCGAGATCTCAATAAATGGATAATATTAAATTTAACTATTAAGATGTTTTTCTAGTTAGGAATTAGTTGTACCTTGTTAACTCCTCGGTTAAAATACTTTAAAATAATTAAAGAATAGTAACGGTTGCCCTTTCTTACCATATAGTCGATGACAAGCTACCTGTGCATGCGAAGGATATGGTGAATGTAATCTCATTTTAGTATACCGATCAATGAATATTGACTTGTCATTTTTTTATTACTATTGATTTCGACCAGTTTAGTTTATTGTGTGGATGTGCACTCGTGTGAAGACCAGGGGTTTGGTGGAGAAGGGAAGAGTGAACGTGATTTCTCATCTGCAAAGCGTCGTTGGCAACGGGCAATATTTAACCGAGTACGTGTTTAAAAACATCATCGTCATCCTAAAAGTTTGAATCATGTATAACAGCTTGTAATAACGTTGGTTTTAAGTTGAAGCTAGATTTTTTTTTTGTATAACAGCTTGTAATAACGTTGGTTTTCAGTTTGATCGACAACCAAACCCTCCAGAGCACGGTACATAGTGGTTTTAAGTTGAAGCTAGATTTTTTTTATTATTAATATGAATATTTAGTTAAATTTACATATACTTTAATTAATTTAACGAGTTTTAAAGTTAATAAATATACAAATCTTTTCAAGCTTTTACCATCAAACTCCTTACTATAAACTTGGTTTTTTTTGTTCTTTAATAAGTTGGACATTAACTTCTTTATATTATTAGTTGTCCTTTAAATGAATTAAAAAGTTGTTTTTTGAAATTATTTTTGAAATATATTAAAATATATTTTTATTTTTTTCAAAATAATTAACATTAAGATATCAAAATAATTTGGAGTAAAAATAATTAAAATTTTGCGAAACTTCGATCAAATATCCGTTAGGGAGGGAAGAGGAAAAAGAGCCAAGTCACCGGTCAATTATTGGGGAGCGGCTCACGTAAGAAGAAGTTAGCCGCGAAAGTTACGTCATTTTCCATTCAGGCAATGACCGTGAGTACTTTTGATTTGTTCAGCTGTTTAATCCAAGTTGCATGGTGACTTGCTCCTCGAGCCCGAAATGCTGTGTCCTTGTTAAAGCATCGTACTTTCCCTGCCATTTCTTGTTATCACTTCCTACTGAAAAAAAAAAAAAAAACTTAGAAATCATTATGCAGTTTTATTTTTCCTATAAATAGTGATTTCTTTTTCCCAGTCTAGCTTCTTCTTTTTTTTCCTTCAGTTTTTAAAATTTTAATTTCATTTTTTGATAAATATTTAAATAATAATTTGATAAATATTTTTTTCATATCAATTTTTTTATTTTATTTTACTTATAAATTTTTTTTATTGATCATCAAAATTATATTTAAATATACTAAATCAATGAAATCATGTTAAGATAACTTATATACTATTTTATTTTAAACTTCAATCAAGTAAAAAATTGAGCCATGAAATCTTTTAAAATCTATTTTATTATTTTTTTTAGTTTTATCTAAATATATTTTTACCAGTTAAATAAGATGATTTTGTACCGACAAATCATATCACCGTAACTTTTATGTATTTTAATATTAAACCTATACTAGATAGGAAGTCATATCATGAGGTTTTAATAATACTCATCTATTAAATCAGGTTTGATACCTGATATTTTAATTTTTTATATATTAAAAAATAAATTAACATGAATGACAAAATACTACAGTCTATGAACTGATATTATCTTGAACCACTGTGTTTAGTTTTTCCCCTTCTATGTTATCTAACCCCGTTCGAATTGACACCTCCACTCCAGTCCAGGGAAAATATCAGCACATCTTGCTGTTTTTGTTAGTAATTGTGATGATAATATATTATTTGTTCAATACTATTTTA
Source organism: Populus euphratica (assembly GCF_000495115.2). Classification (NCBI taxonomy): domain Eukaryota; kingdom Viridiplantae; phylum Streptophyta; class Magnoliopsida; order Malpighiales; family Salicaceae; genus Populus; species Populus euphratica. Next base: position 977,063 of record NW_011499872.1, on the reverse strand, counting down.
GTGTCAAATTTAATGTTTCGATTATAATTCTTAACTATTCATTTGTTGATATAAAACCATTTATTGATAATTAACAGGAGCTGTACGTCGTGCCAAATGGGATATGAACACCTTGTATACCTTTACAAGATCAGCAGGCGACATTAATAGTTTTCGAGAAACTAATTAAATTAATTTCAAGAATATTTGAAATGTCAGAAGGCTACCACTACATGCATCGATACAACTATTTGCAATAAGGAAGTTTAACATCGTAATGAATTGTTGGGTAGACAAAATTAAGACACCCACCCAGCAAATTGCAACAAGTTTACAATGTTTGTTAATGTATTTATATTGTATTTTAAAATGTTTTTCAGTACACATCTTGATTTTCTAGACTCTCTTAGATAATATTGTTATATTAATGCTGAAAATATTAAAAAACATCTAAAAAAATATTAATCTAATGCATTTTCTTCTTTTTATCTAAACGTATTTCTGTAAAACACGTACCCATCATAACCCTAAATACATATAAAATACTCAATAAAGAATAATAATTAAAAAAAAACTAAAACCTACAATGACTCCCGTGTTTTCTACAGGGAAAATACAAAAAAATCTATCAACATGCCGTGTTTCTTTGGTTTTAAAAGATGGCCCGGATATTACCTATTTTTTTCATAATAAAAATTATATAATAAGAACTCATCATTGTTTATCGTTATTATGCAAGTATCACTCTAGAAGTCCATCCTACCCCCTGACTCTCTCTAATGTCCGAGGATATTTTTGCCCATCAACCCTTGCCCTCCTTTCGAATTGCAATATATTCACGATGAAGATTCACTTGCCGGGGAGAAATGTACCGGTAAAAGACCCGAGAGAATCAATTCATAATTTCGTTATCATTAAAAACCAGGAGCAGCAGCGAATAAAGTACTTAACTCCACCACATCCCGAATTGATTTATCATTAATCATCTGTCCTCTTTATCCACCTCATCCCCTCTGGAAATCCGAGGAGTTACTTGGCCACAAAGTAAAATAATATCTAAGGATATTCCCGTAATTCCATCCCCACCCCCTCGATTCCCTCTCTCTCTCTCTCTCTCTCTGTATTGTGTCTGAGGATATTTTAGCCTGTCATTTCTCGACCTCCTTTCAAACTCCTCTTCCTCTCTCCTTCCTCCTTCCTTCTGGGTTTTAGCTTCGCCCCAAGAGAAAGGAAAAAAAACTCAATCCTCTTCCTCTCCTTGCGCCTTTAACTCAACCAAAAGCTTGAACAACTTCGAAGCGGAATCGTTAGGCCTCGTTTTTACGACCACAAAGAAACGTACAAAATTAAAATTTTATTTATAGATTCCATGATTCGGTTAGTTGTCTTTCCATACTTTTGGTGATTTTGAAATAGAGAAAACGGTATTGTTCTGGATTGATGATGTGTGCGGCGACGGCAACAGGAGATTGGGGGGCAAGAGGGATTGTGGGAAAAATAGGAGGAGGATTTAGCCACGAGAGTGAACATGATTTGGCTCTCATGGTTAGCGATTTTCTCGAGAACGGCTGTAGCTCCGGTGCCGATTCCAGGTGTAGCAGCGATAGCGATTCTGGTCTCTCTGATCTTCACCACCTTGGCGACAAGATTTCGGTAACTTTTATTCACACGTTTCACCAGTTTACTGCCTCCTCGCCTCACACTAGAATTGCATAGAATCATTCATAATTGTTTAGAATTCATTGAAGTTTATATATATATATATATATAAATGAAATCGAGCTCAATTCATAAAGAATTGAATTGTTTTAAGTTTATTTATCTTCTTCTTTTGCCTGTGTTCTATTCGTGGAAGTCTGAGAAATCGTTTCTATTTTTTTTTATAAATAAATTTGTTATTTTTTCTTCGTTTTGTTAGGTTTATATTACGAGGAAGAGAGATAAATTTCACTGGTTCTGTTTTCCTTTGAAAAATGGAGGAATGAATTGAAGTAATTTTTATGTTATAATTTCTCACTAAAATTGAGTTGAATTTTGCAATTTGTGAGGAAAAGAAAATTTAGATTTGACAATTGTAGATACTTGTCTCTCGAGAAATGATTCAGCTCACGAATTCGTGAGAATAGTAAATGGTGCCATTTTTATGTGCCCGTGTCAAAAGATTCGTTCTATATAGCATAGCTCTTGTCTCTCTCTTCTCGGATCACCACAAAATTCTAGTTTTGTGGTATAATTTCTGTGATTGCTTGTAAAATTAATCAAATTGGAATTTTTGTACAGAAAAAAAAAACAGAAATCTCAATTACATTCTGTGAGATCATAAACTGAAGTGCACGTGACGATTAGCTATTCTCATGTCTGCCTGTGTGAATCTCCTCTAGTATATACCGTGATGGCTGTCTCTGGAATCAGCAATTTTATTTAAATGGCAACTCTTGTTTTTTTTTCCCCAGTATGGTTTCAACAGGTGCAGTTGACGACTTCCTCGCGAATCTTGGAATTGTATTTAAATTACAACATGCAGTCTATCTACCAGACTATATTGATGCATTTTAACTCCTGTTCTTGTTCAAGATTTTACCATTTGATCATATAGAATTTCGCTGATTATTTGCTGCTCTTGCAGTTTTACAAGCGCACTGTAGCCCAGTATGAGAGTGACTTGTTGTCCATAGTTCATTCTCTTGTGCAATTGATCAAGGAGTCAGACCTTCATCATGTCAAGTCAGGTCCTTGTAACGCAAGCTGCATCAATTTTTCTCTTGTGAAACTGCTGAGACTTTCAGGATATGATGCTGCTGTTTGTGCATCCAAGTGGCAGGGTAGTGGCAAGGTGCCAAGAGGTATGCGATCTTGTTCTTAAGTTGTAGTTCTAACATTTCTTTGAGGGGCTATAGGTGCAGAGGGTTATTGTGACTTGACTAGATTTGATTGAGGGAATTGCCACCATCATTCACCACTAATTTCAAACCTTTATGATGCAATGCAAATGAGAGATTTGGCAGCTTTTTTTTCTGAAACTGCTAGCTATATAAATCTTATTTCTGGGAAGTCTTTGATTTGCCTAAGCACTCACTCTTGCATTTATTTGATGATCTTGCATGTTCACTGGGGCTTGAACGACCCTTCATAGTTGAACATTGTTTTCACTAGATAATCCTGACCTCAAGTTCTAATATCCAACATGTACCCCTTAAATGATTTAATCTGGATTTTATGGTCAAGTTGTTTTTTTGTGAATCTTGTGATGGTCGATTTGGAGGGAGGACCTTCTTGTGATCTTATTTGGAACATGCCTATTTTATCTTGTATCATGTAGCTGCGTTTGCATTCTGTTTCTGAGAATTGGTTCTTATACTATATGGCAGGGGATCATGAATATATTGACGTGGTCAACTGCATCAATGCTGGAAGCTCTGAGCGTGTTATCATTGATGTTGACTTCCGAAGCCACTTTGAAATAGCCAGAGCTGTGGACTCTTATGATAGAATATTGAAGTCGCTTCCAGTCATCTATGTAGGCTCCTTGACCAGGTTAAAACAGTATCTTCAAGTCATGGCCGATGCAGCTAGATCTTCTCTCAAGCAAAATTCGATGCCTCTTCCACCTTGGAGGTCTCTGGCTTATTTGCAAGCAAAATGGCACTCACCGTACCAGAGACAGTTTGATCCAGGTGAACAGAATTTTAGCAGTGGCGATTCTTCGGACCATAAGCAGTGCAGTGGACATTTAAAGAGTCTGCCGTCCTCACTTCAATTTGAAATGGAAGGAGAACGATTCGTGAAGCCTATTAAAAGTGATAATAACTGGAGGGTGAAGTTTGAGAGGCGGAGACACTCCTTATTCAGGGCTCTTTGAAGTGTATAGAGTTTTGTCCGAGAAATGCAAATTCTTTTCCTTTTCTGAGAGAGTAATTGTATTGCGGCTTTCTTTCTTTTTCTTTGTTCCATCGGATAAATGAGTGTATACCAAAATGAAGAGCCATTTCGTATAAGGGGACACAAATGAAAATTACACGCCATTTTGCCGAACATATCTTCATTTTCCTGTTTCATCTCAAGCTGGGAGATCAAACATCGATTTTGATTTTTCGTTCATTTGCATCAAGTGACAGTATCTTGTTTTTGGGCGCTAGATTCCTCATGGCAGCAACTTCAGCCAAATACAAAGTACTATCTTCAACAAGGTGCATCTTTACATAGATTGCTGTTTTGTTTTTGTTTTTTTTTTTTTTTTGTCTTGAATACATTCCTTGCCTTTTTTTTTTTATGGCCAGGGAATTTTTGTTACTTTTTCCCTATGAATATGTATTTGTGCTGAAAAAATCCGAGTTATGCTACGAATTAATATATTTTTGCTTCAGATGTTTAGTTATACCTACTGCTCTTTTTTATCTTATCTTCTTGTATTGCCCTGTTACTTTTGGAGATGGCATCCTCAACTTATGGATCGTCAGCAAATACCATGTGAAATCAGAATCGTTGGGATTTTTTAAGGGGTGGAACAAATGTTTCTCTTACGCGTTTCCCATGTGCAATTTTTAATAATAGATATAATAAATTCCATGCACATGACCCAGTCGTATTCAGATGGCTTTCAGTTGACCTGGGACTTCGTTTTCAGGATGATCATCAGGTCTTTGTTTATTCTGTTCGGTCAACTAATTTAGATTCGAATTAGCTGTACAAGCTGTAAGCTGCTAAGTATTTTTGGCTGTATTACATAGCTGCCAGTTGGCTTTATTTTGGGAAGAGAATCCATTGTTGTGCTTTCACAACTTCATTAAAGCATCCTTTCTGTTTACGCTTTTGTGCCGTCTTGGCTCTGTTGTGAGGTGGTCGTGCAGAAGTTCAAGTGTCTGGGGAACCCGCTGCCTGCATTCGATGATGTACATGTCAATAAGCATCAGCTGTTGATTTTAGCGAAGGATAGAGGGAGCTGATTTTGACTGATTATACAATTGTGTGGTAGCAGTTAGCAATCCTGCAAAGGCAGACCTTCTGGAACTAGTCGAATAAAAGGTCGAGTTCTTTATTTGATTTGGCCCCTGCTGAACTCTTGCTTCTATTTTTCTCACCTTTTTGTAGCTGGGCAGTAGGTTATATTAGAAGCCAGACGCTTAGAAAGTTTGAAATGAGCCTACATGTTTTTTCATTTTGATTTTTTGAGTACTAAGAACTGTGAGATAGTCGAATACGAGCCTGCTTCATCAATGGGCTCTGGCGATAGTGGACCTAGTTAAACGGATCTTGATTCTTGACTTCTCCAGTTCTAGTGAACACGATATATGTATTTCGTTGAAACAGAATCTCTGTCCACACCAGGAGCATTAGGAAAATTAGTTCATGTGGGACCAAAACAGTGTGATTGATTGCGCCGGATCCTATTAATTTTACCTGCTGTTGCAGTCATGTTCCGTAATGTATGCGGTTTGGCTCACATGAACGAGTTCCATGGTCTCTGCTTGGAAGACACGCAATTCTGTTTAAAATCCCACCACAAGATTGAAAGAGTTTCTTGCTCGAAGAAAACCCGTGTCCAGACAAATACATAAATCGTGGTTAACCAGGTGACCTAAATCCAGAGGGAAAATGAGCAAGGGACCGAAACAGACAGTGGAAGCATGTAACTATAAGAAGTCGATTCTACGGAGGATTAAGAAAATTAGCAAAGCTCCATCTAAGGAAAATTGGAGAATGGAGACTCTTAGTTGATACCGTTTAACCATGGCAGGATATCGGTTGACGTTTCAGTCCCAATACAGATCTATCCGGTGATCGGCATAGCCAACTTAATCAAAGAAAACAACAGCAGTAATCTGCTAAAAACAATACTCATAGATGGTGCATGACTCTTAAGAATGTTTAGACACCTTCTCTTAAAGCTTTAATGTCAATGTTGCCTTAATTGTACCATGCAACTTATTACTCCCGAGAACACAACAGAAACAGAAAACATAGAGCAACTTGAAAAGTTATAAATCCAAAGTATGCCTTTCTCTTCCACCATCAAGCAACTTTTCACGAGCTTGAGTGCTAGTTCCTCCAGTGAACAACACAAAAATGTATATCAGGACAGTGGACAACAGAAGCACAAATTAAGATAAACACAACTGTGAAATATTTCAGAAGTTGATCCTTTTGTCCATCAAAGAGTAATGTATAAGACTGCCTAACGTGGAAGCTTTTTAGGGGTGGAATGAAATGAGTAGTTTACCTGATCATCACAGGTCGAGAACTATCAGCCCTGCCTCTTCCCATAAATAGCGAACTTCTTCCTGGATGGATCATAGAAGTACTGCACAAAAATGTTAAGATACTTTCCACTATGAGTAGAAAGATTTGGAAAAAGATTAGAAAGAACTCATATTATCAACTTTCATTCTGCAAACAAAAAAACGTTAGAGCTTGGAATGATGGAATGGATCGTCTTTTTCTTCTTTAGACAATGTATCATTCACTAGATTGTAATATATATATATATATATATATATATATATATATATAGATTCTAATAAACAATAGATTTTATTATTAATTAACCTTCAACGATAGATCCAAAGTTCATGTCTTACTCAATTCTTTTTAAATGTTTTAATCATATCATACGTTGAAGTCTTGTAAAATGTAATTTCTTGATTTATATGATCAATTTTTGTTCTAGCTATAACATCTTGATTAATTTCTTTCAACCTAAACCATTACGTATAGTGCACTATAGAGACTCAAAACAGTTCCCTCGGTGTGTGTGTGTGGTGTGTGATAAGAGTTTCTAAAATGAAAATCCACCAATCAATTCTATATCAAGTTTTTACTTTCTATTTCTCATTGTAGAGTCTTAATGAATCATCGGCTAGGCGAAGCCGAAATCGATTTGTCAACAATATTAAAGGATGTAACTTATCTAAATAACCTAGACGCTATCATATCACACAACACTAATATCATGTCTGAAAATATAAAAACCCTTTAACATAATAAATCCATAGGAGAGATCATGAGCTAAGCGCAAGATTTTATTCCAAAAAAAAAAGAGAAAAAAAAAGCGTGATATATAGGAATTAACCGAGAAATATATAGTCGACCTTCAAGTTCATGTATGTGCATGAGGGTTATATAAAGGGATTACCTTATAGAGCCTGCCACTCTCCATGACCCTTTCCTCAGCTACCCATCCAGCAGCAACCACCCATATGAAGGTGATGTGTTGTCAAAATAGGAGCGCGTGCTCCCTGGTTGTGGGGCTCTGCGGCGGTTTGGCTTAATTCTAGCCAAGGTGGTCATTGTAGCAGGAGACCTTGACGAGTAAGTACCATTAAAGGTCTCCAGCCTTTGATCTCCAATCTGGTTTTCCACTGTCCGTTCCTGGTTTTGATCTCCATTTCTCCCCATGGGACGTTCTTGCTTTTGATGACCATTACTCTCCATCTCCAACGATAAGAGTTGCACAATGGCTTGAGACCACATTGTTTCAAATTAAAACTTTTTATCAATTATGGGTTTTGGTACAAGGAAGCAAAAGTTGATGGTGAAAATTGTAAATAATCAGATGTAAGTGGTGGCAGTGCAAAACTTAATTCCTCAAGAAAGTTTAGGGTCATTGCCATTATAAGAGGTTAATTAGACCAAATGTTTTAATCATATCATACGTTGAAGTAAAATATTTATGAATCATGGAAGTAAAATATTCCAGATAGATTTTCGCTGTCAAGCTCTGCTAGCCAGAGGCCTTCATAATAATAAATAATGCGTGTGACCGTCTTTCCTTCGTGGTCGTTTGAGATTTTGTGTGGATGCCTCGTTGTTACTGTATTGGACTTTCCTTAAATTAGTATATTAATTCCACGTTAATTAAATCCCGACTTTTCAAATTCTATCCAATAGATGGCTGGTATTATTTCATATATTTATAATTTTATAAATAATTAAATTATCTAATGTAATCACATGACATTTATGCTAAAAAAGCACTTTCTTTTTAAATTTAACTTGTCATGGAGGATGCCAAGAAATTTATGAGAATATTTATATATTTTAAATTTACCTCTGAGAAGGAAATAGCCAAGTATCTTTCATTCCAAAAATCTGTCCATCTTCGTAAAATGTCAAACATCCCAGCTGGTCCTATCTATTTATTTTACTACTTATCCTAATTAACTGGCTCTACGTCTACTCTGATTAAAAACAAATGTGTGTGTGTTATATTCATAGTTTTTCACATCCTTTAACCCCCCAATCTATATAAACATATTCATAGCTTCCTACATCTCCTCCTTGTCTCTTGGGAGGAGGAGATCAAAGAAAGAAAGAAAGAAAGCCTTAAAAGCATGACCGCCACTACCACCACGTCCATCACAACCGCCCTGCTCCACCTCTCCACACTCCTCCACCTCTCCACCACAGCCTTTTCGATTGGTGTCAATTATGGTACCCTGGCCAACGATCTGCCATCACCATCTCAGGTGGCCAGCTTCCTTAAAACACAAACAATTATTGATAGCATCAAAATCTTTGACACCAATCCTGACATTCTTCGCGGTTTTGCCAACACAAACATTACCGTGACTGTAACCGTTGGTAATGGTGATATTCCTGCTCTTGTTGATGCAAATGCCGCCGGCCGATGGGTTGCTAACAATATCGAGCAATTTTATCCACAGACAAGGATTAAACTCATCGCTGTTGGCAATGAAATCTTGTTTTCTGGTAATAAGGAGTGGATTTCTCATCTTGTACCCTGCATGAAGTCCTTGCATCAGGCTCTTGTCCGTGCTGGGATCAACGATGTTAAGGTAAGATATTTCTTTCTTTCTTTTTTTCCCCATTGTCAATACATGGACGATATATATTCATCAAAATAGTCGATTGGTAATCCGTTATTTTTTCCAGTTTTCCTTGAAATATATTTTGCCGGTAATTTCTCTGTCCTGGGAATATGTTCGTGCATGATTTATATTCATTCACATGAATTCATGAAAATAATATCAGAAAATTCAACATATCATTTTAAGGCTATATATACCTTGAACTGCAATACAAGTCAAATAAGGTTTTCTTTATCACCAAGAAAGCCAAAATGTTCATTTCCACAAAATTGTTCCTAAAAGTATATACATTATGTGAAACGTATTTCATACACATTGAATTTTAGTTATTTTCAATTTCTTATTGAGTGTAAGTGTATCCTCATTTATTCTTAAACATAGCAATATACATCTCGATCTTAAAATTAGTATTTAAGCATTACTTTTTTTTGTAATTTAATTATGCAGGTGTCAACTCCTTACACCCTTGGAATCTTGCAAACTTCTGTGCAACCAAGTGCTGCCCGGATTAAGCCTGCCTATGGCAAAGTCGTATTTGCACCCATGCTCGAATTTCTACGTCAAACCAAATCACCCCTTTTGGTTAACCCATACCCTTATTTTAGCTACGCTCGGAGCATGGAAGACTACATCCTTTTCAAGCCTAACCCTGGTTTCCATGACGACAACACCAACATTACCTACACTAATATGTTCGTTGCAATGATGGATGCAGTTTATTCGGCAATAAAGGCCATGGGTTACGATGACTTGGACATTGTTGTGGCCGAGTCCGGTTGGCCCTCACTTGGCGACCCAAACCAGCCCATGTGTACTGTGGAGAACGCAGTGTTATATAATAAGAACATGATTAAGGTTGTTACTTCGGGGGAGGGGACTCCTTTAATGCCCAAACGGCGGTTCGAGACATATGTTTTTGCATTGTTTAATGAGAATCTTAAGCCTGGAACAGCCGCAGAGAGGAATTGGGGCTTGTTTAGGCCAGATTTTAGCCCGGTTTATGATGTTGGCATTTTGAGCAATATTGGAAAGGTATGAAGTATATACGCCACCTTTTTGCTTCTTTATAGAAATCTTCTTTGCACCTTTTGGGTAGTGATTTCAATTTAACTATTTATATCTATGGATAATTTTTTTTTCAAAAACCCGATCTATGACTGATTCTTATTGAGACATTGCTTTGATCACTTGCATGATTAACATGGATAGGAGATCGATCATGTGTATGAACATAACAAAAATTGCGTGTATATGAAACATAATATTGACATTATGATAGGTAATCTAAAAATGTCATACCATATTCGATAAAACTGAATTTTTTTTTTTTTGAAGGAGTCTAAATAATATTCTTCACTTGCTTTTCCCTTTGATCTGTCTCTCTCTTTGTTTCGCTTCTTTGCAGCTATCACTGTTCTTTACTTCACTCCTTGTAAAAAAAAAAACTTGATTAATATTTAAATTACTACTGTCAACGATCTGAGGAAGTAAGGAGAACACGTGCACACACTTGATTAATTTCTTATTGGACTGAACTGGCTAGCAGGCAGATTCTCCCCTGTCACAGCAGTCGCTATTTGCAAGGTTATGCCATTGCATTTTACTGATTCATTTTCGTCTTTTGCTTACTTGCATTATACAGTCCACTGGCTCAAGCCCGTCTCCTACAAAAAGCCCATCCACTGGTTCAAGCCCGTCCCCTACAAAAAGTCCATCAACTGGTTCAAGCCCATATCCTACAAAACGCCCATATACTGGTGCAAGCCCGTCCGCTGACTCAAACCCATCACCAACAACAAGCCCTTCTACTGGTTCAAGCCCATCACCCACAACAAGCAAGACATGGAGTGAGCCCAAAGTGAACGCTAGTGGCAAGGCATCACAAGCGAACAAAGGCTATGTGTGCATCCAGGGGGCGCATTGCAAGCCTATTCAAACTGGTGGTTCCAGTTTCAATCCAAACAATATCAGGTCCCATGCATCATTGTTAATCCCGCTCATTATGATTTGGTTTGTATGTATATAGACAAATACCAACATGCTTGAATCTACTTATAAAAGAAAATAAATTTAAAAATGTATTGAAGGCTTTTGAAATTGTTATGTGTACTTGTATATACAATCTTGGCAATTTATTAATCAATGTTATTGATTGCGCATATACATTAATGTTTACAATGTCAGCGATACAATATATGCTATAGTATACACTTGTATTAGGGTACATATATCCAAAAAAGACAAAAGGTTGTTAAAACAGGAAAATAAAAACAAAAATAAAAATAAATCTGTTCTGGGATTATTTTAAAGTAAATTTATTTTTATTTTTTTAAATGCACGTCGTTCTTGTGTCAAACAAGACAATAGTCAAATGATACTTCAATGACAAGAAGTCACCTTGTTGTTCTTTCTTCCTCCTGTTTTGATTTGTTTGACATCAAAACTCTTATTCTACAAGGATCGTGGAGAACTAGAGGCCCATTTAGGAGGGCAGCCAGCAATTGCCCAGCCCCTTTTTTGCACCTGCTCTTATTCTACAAGGATCGTGGAGAACTACAGGCCCATTTAGGAGGGCAGCCAGCTTTTATGCACCTATGCAGCAAAGGCTGGAGCCTGCTCTAGACCTACCTGGGCTCTTTTAGCATAATATGGCCCTCACATAGAAGCCATCTCCCCTTAGACATGCCGACATGTCGCTTGCTTATCCCGAGGGGCTGATTTTCTGGTGTGAAATATATAATATTTCCTCAGCAAAAACGTCATCAAATGAAGAGGAGCAATGCAAATGCAACTTCTCTGAGCTTGCACCCATGCGGCCTGATAAAACACTGACCGACGCAGAAGAAAGATAAATACACAAGTGCAGACACGCATGAAAATATCAAGAAACCTTTTTGCTTTTAATCTGCCAATTTTTAACGTTACAAGGCGGGCTCACCTGGAAAAAAATCATGAAGCTCTCGAGGATCAATCAAATCTCCAAATAATTGGTCCACTACAGGCCTGTTGGACTATTTACTTTGCATCCGTTGAAATAGAGGGAGAAAAAACAGAAGCATCAGTAACCCGATCCATGGGTTACCTATGTTTACAGTAAAAGGTACACAAATTCGGAAAAGCAAAATTTAGAAATTAAGTTTTCGGGAGAGGGAACATTATACCAATCATGGAAAACCAAACGTTCCATGAGAGAAACACCCAACCTGATATTTTCGTTCTGAAATTATTAATGAGAGCCAAGAACCTCCATTAACCTTTCCTGTTTTTGTTCTAATTAATTATGTTTTTTCTGTATATCATCCATGATTCATCGATGTTCATACTTGATACAATGATACCATTATCGATATAATAATTTTTTTGATTATGATATTGCTTTCCCTTGATTGCGACCACGTCCAAAATTACAATGAAAGATGACCTTAAAATCTTTTTCAAGAAGCTGCCTGAACTGTTTTTTTCCCCCCTAATTTTTCACCTTGCAGGTGCATGCATGATGATGATGGACTGAAGTGATTACAGTCATTATTATCAATAATCGTAATTACAATGCTTATCACAGCTTAAAACAAGAAATTGATTGATCCGAAAAGAAAAAGGAAATAATCAAATATTCATGTGTATTCACTTCGAGTTAAATTCATCGAGACTCTATTAATTACAGTACTGCTTTGTCGCTATAACCATCCAAGCAATCATGAGATAAGCCAACTTGGAACTATATTTTTTTATAATGCTCTTAGGTTCTGTCCGAATAAACGGAGTTTTCTAACTTGTACCAATCTCGTTTGTCTTTGCGATGCTTAAAATAAAAGAGAAAGCTTGTTCTTACAGGAGTGCAGTGGTGACATGTTTTTATTTTTAATCTCTACTTGGTGTTTTCATGGAGAGGGTGATGGTGATTGCAGCAAGGAACATCTGCTTGAAAATAAGAGTATGCCTACTCTCTGTTTTTTCGGGAATCGTAGTCGTTGCTTGTTTTGAGAATGACTTGCAAACCATTCAACTCAACCTATCCGAGACCGCTACCCATTTGTTCAATTATTGATAGGTTTTGTACCAGTTAAGCAGATGTAGGTGTGATTTCATGCTTAGAGATGGACTTTTATGATCTCTGAGCCAACTTTCTTGGGATTTAGGATGCCACTCGCCACCTACTTATATCTCAATTATGGTACATGCAATTGACGCAACGAAAGCTTAAAACTTGGGGCCCAAACAATGTATAGGAGGACATGGTACTAATTAGTTGATCCCTAAAACTCCTGTCAATTGAACCTAGGACTCACATGTAGTCATGATTATACTCGACAAATCACAAATAAAATAAAATAACGTTTTAGTATTTGTTCAGAAAGGAAAGTGTCATTACTGCCACAGATTTATGACTTTCATTGAAGGGATGAGAAATGAAAGCAATTGATCAATGATGAAACCCTGGCAGGGTTTTTTGGTTTGGCCCATGGGGTGGTGGCCCTCGTTGCGAGAGTTATTGCTCTTAGCTGGTCTTCTCTCTCGGCACCTCTGGACTGGAATTTCTTTCCCATTAAATGATTAAAGGCAATGGTGCCTTTGGAAGGAAACAACTTTAATGGGAAGACATGTAATGGGCTGTCAATAATGAGGTGAGCGTCATCTCTCTATCCCTCTCAGAACATACAGAATCAAAGGCAACCACCTCCTCCTTTTCAAAAAAGAAAAAATAGTTCATTTATTAAGCTTTTTCTCTGAACAACTTCCACCAAACAATTGTTAATGGGTCCAGTTACAGCCCATGGCTGATCTAACCACTGTTCCAGTTGCGGACTGGGGTTTTGTGGAGTGTAATTGACAGCAATACCAGTGTCTGTAAAAACTTACCAAAAAAAAAAAAAATACCAGTGTCTGTAAGCGTGTCTTTTATTGTATTCAGATAGCCACATATTGCCTACTGTTAGCTCAACTTCCCGTGTTTATTAAAATTTTGCCCGAGGAGATAAAATTATAGTTAAAAAGTCAATAGAAGGATTAAACAAATGGGTGTGATTATGATTCTAGGAAACATATTATCTTCTTGATTAGTGTTTTTTTCCAGTTTGGAGTTGCCAATAATGTGGTCCTGCCCCTCTGTTAGCGACCTTATGAAGCCAACTTGGGAATAATTTCCTCTTGTATCTCTCCTAGCGGCACATGTTGCACTCATGAATCAGTACAAATGTTGGCTCTGGCACAAGGGTTTTTGTGATGGATGTTATTGAGCAATATTAAGTCTAAAAAGTTGTGAAAATCTCTATAAACAGATCGTGATAGAAAAGTGGTATCAATATACTTACTTTGCTATGTATATTACTAGTAAAGTTAAAACATCTGGTATTTTTATTATTCACAAAAATATTGTTTATCCTTTTACATTGTATTGTGAATTAAATAGTTTATTTTTTAAAATTTTTTAAATTGATGCCCAATTATTATTATTTTCTTATAAAAAAGGATTGAATTGAAAAAAAGATAATTCTAGTGAAAAAAACATGAAATATAGGTTATAAATTGAGAATATGGTGATAAATTGAGAATATTTATCAAAAAATCTGTTGAGTCTCTCATCTTTTTTATTTATTATGTTATAGGCCCTTGAACTTTTATAGAATTCAATTTTTATATCGAATATAATTTTACTCATTTTCAGTTTTTTTGTTGGAGAAAAAAGAAAAGGTAATTAGTTTTTTTTGTTGGAGAAAAAAGAAAAGGTAACAGATTTTGGTTTAGAAAAAGAGAATATTTATTAGCGAGGAATCTAACCACCAAAACAATAGTTTTTTGTGTTAAATAGGTCTATATGATGATAAGTGTTAAGATTAGGTAATATTTTTTAACACTTTAAAAACACTTGAAAAACATTTAAGCTTGGAAAGTTTTATTTATTTATTTATTTTGGGTGAGTTTTGGGTTTTAAGGTGGTTTTTTATATTTTTTGTGATTATAAATTCATTTAACAGAATCTCTAGAATGTTTCTTCAGTATTTTAGGCTAAAAATATGTTGAAAATGAGTTTTTGGATAAACAATAAATGATATTGTTTTTCAATGTGATTTTGGGAATAAATAGATGATGTGTCAATTATTTTTTCTAAAAAAAAAATATAGTCGTCATTGGTTAATTAGACCAGGCCTAGCATCACCTAACTTGGTTTTTTTTTTTTAAAGTAATGTATAATAGATGATGTGTCAATTATTTTTTCTAATAAAAAACATATAGTCGCCATTGCATAATTAGACCAGGTCTAGCAGCACCTAACTTGGTTTTTTTTTAAGTAATGTATTAGTTGATATTTTTTTTAAAAAAAATTGATTTTATGTTTTAATTAGTTTGTGATGACTTTTAATGATATTGAGTGTGTTTAGTTTTTAAAGAGATAGAAATGGTTTATTTGTGATTTTGTTTTAATTTTATATAGATTAAATTTATTTTTTATAATATTTTTCACATGTGTAGCCTTGCATTTTTTTTATTCAATAATTTTTATTTGTTTTTCTATTATAAATTTATTTTGATAGAAAATTTCTTTAAACATAATAAGGTAAATTACTTGTGTTGCGATGTTAAATATTTTGATCTTCATTTGCTGCTTGATTTTGTACAACATCTCAATATTAGGTTGATGTGTTTTTTTGCAATCGTATATTTTTGTATCATATAGTTAAATAAAAATAGTTTTGGTAAAAAAATTGTAATCTCACAAAAGTCTATAACCCAATTCACGTGTTTAATGTATTAGCTTGAGTTATTCTATTCATAAGTTTGATGAGTTATTATAAATGTTTTTTTAGTTTCTAGTATGCTAAGTTTTTTAATAGTTTTTTTCTTGATTTTAACCTTTATTATTGAATTGTTTGAAAAATAAATTGTATAATTTATTTATTTGTTTTTGCTTTCTTCAAGGTTATTATCATTCCAAATAAATTTTTATTTTTAGGCTGTACTCAATTCGTGACCATATATTTTCATCATATAAGAAAAAATTATTTTATAAAATATAAATTATTAAATTCAATAGAGTTCCTAATATAATTTGACTGGGAACCGAAATCGATCTAATAAGTCATTGTCTCAATAGTTTTTATAAAAAATAAAAAAATATTATTTTAAAGTTTTGTTAAAAATTAAGTTATATTTTTATTATTTATCAAGATTGCATTTTAATTTATAAAATCAATTAATTTAATTTAAGTTGCATGAAATTTAGTTTAAAACTCACATCAGACAAAAAAAAAAAATAGATGGTAAGATTTTAAAATTCACCGTTAAATTAGGATTAATAATACAATAAAAATTCTTTATACTTTTAATAAATTTTTATATATTTTAAAAAGCTGACCGTGGCAGACCAATAATGAATAATCTATTAATTACAAAAGCAATTGGCATTATTCTTTTCGGTATTACGCGTACATTATTTATCCATTCCATACATTAATATGGGCATCCATACAGCACCTTCATGAGAAGCACCGTGTCAATAAAAGGTGCCCAAACAGCAAAAAGTTGAGTGAAAGAAGTGGCAGCATCATGATCAGAATCGTGCGATCAAAATACGAGGGCAGGTAATAACTTTTTTTTTTTTTTTCTAGTGGCTCACTCAAGAATTAAAATATAATAACACGCAATATTAGGATAATCAAAGTTGAGTGGATACATGTAAAATAAACGTAATTTTTAATGAAGGGATGGCATACATAACAAACACTGATAATGATAGCATAGTATAAAGATGATTTAATTTGTGGAAAGTGGTTACCCTCTTTTTGACTCTTAATAACGTTTCAAATACAAAAGAAAATCCAGACAAGAGAAAATTCATACTGCATTACATATCTTGAAAAGCTATAGATTGGTGTGGTCATCACAGACAACAACCAAAAAAAAAAAACAAGGAAGAGGAAGAGGAGGAAGAAGAAGCAAAACCGCCTCCACCAAGAAATTCACAAACCTCATGGAAGAGAAGGAGAAGAAGAAACACAATAAGAAGCAAAAACACCAGCACCCAAACCAGCAAACCAGCAAACCAGCATCAGATTTTTCTTTCAAGCCTAGTTCAGAAGTGAAGGGTCTTCGTTTTGGAGGCCAGTTCATTGTAAAATCTTTCACAATCCGGCGAGCAAGGCCTCTTGAGCTGCTAAAAGTCCTTTCCTATCCACCAACGAACAAGAACAGCAACAACAGTAAGGCCGCTTTCCCTTCAACAACAGCTTTTCTGCCTACAAACTTCGCTATATTAGCACACCATGCTTGGCATACCTTAACACTTGGCCTTGGTACCAAGAAATCTAAAGTACTCCTATTTGTCTTTGAATCCGAGTCCATGAAGTTGGCTGTTGACAGAATATGGCCACCAGAGATACCACTTGGAGAAGTGAACAAGAAACTTATAAGAGGCCTGAATGGATGTGAAATGGCAAGGTTTAAGTTTAGAAAAGGATGCATTACTTTTTATGTCTATGCAGTTAGACATGTAGGCAACATGGGATTCTCTTGTGCAGATGATCTAAAGATTATATTACAGTCTGTGGTTGCCCTCAATGATTTCTTGGATCACACTGCTATGCTTGCCATGCCTCACCAAAGAAGCATCAACTATGCATCACCCCAGGTCGCCATGGCTCACTAGGCATGCTTATTTTTGCTCCTCCTTTTTTATTATAGTTTTAGGCCTTTTCTTTTGATGATTTTAGTACTGTTTTTTCCTTAACGATGTGGGGATTGGTTTATTTGTGGGGGATCGCGTATGGGATTTTCTATTTGTCCTAATTAACAAAAGGAGTTTATGTTTAGTCTAAGTAAATACTGAAAAAATTCGAGTTTATTTGGTGGTTAATTCAATGTCTCAATCTGCAAGTCGATGTTGCAGTTTGACATGCAGTGGCACAGCTACCTGGCATATCAAAGCTCTTTCAAATGGAAGGAGTATATTATTATACTCTTGTGATGAGTCTTGTATAATATTCATGGACAAATTATTATTTATTCATTTCCTTCTACCATTTCTGTTGTCTTTTTTCAAATTGCTGGTAACAATATAGCCAAGAAAATTATTCTTAAAGAATATTCCTTTACAGGCAATAATCTACAGTATTTTAATTTTTGCATGAGTGCTCCTTGAGTGGCCTGTGCAGGTGTCCGAAGAAAATATTAGTGTGCTAATTTTGCACATAACGTCATACAAGAACCTTTTAGATTTTGAAGAAAATCTTGACGTTATGTAAAATGCCAAAATGTGAAAGTAGTTAAATAATACCGCTGGAATGGTAAGTTTTAACTCCAACACCAACTGTAGGGCTGCAATCTTCAAGTGTAACTTCGATATTTGAGCTCACGGGTTGGATCAAAGTTCTAACAAATTGATCTTGAACACAATTTACGAGAAAAGAGTACTGTTTGAGTCCTGGAGAGGGGAAATTTTGGATTGAATGAGCCTGTCACGCTGCAGAGATGCTGATGGCAATTACAGGGTTAATTGGCACGATTCATCTCTACCATGGCTCAATGCAGGGAGCTATGCAGTTACTAAAAATATGAAAGGATTGAGAAGATGATAAAAATCTGAACCTAATGCTGATCATTCGACAAACTCAAACCCATTTGTCATGGCAGTCATAATCTGGTTGTGTCATTTTACCATAACGTCAAAAATTTCTCCAAGATCTAAAAGGTTCTTATATGAGCATTATATAGCAAGTACTAAGCAAGGGTTGATTTACACGGTGACCGGAGAATTTGTTGTTTTATGGGCGTGATGATAAGGATATATGCTGATGATGGATGATATATTTCAACTACATGTTGGGTCAATACAAGAAAAAACAACCTCTGGAGCATGATAGAAAGCAAAACAGGGAGCAGGTTCAGGGCCAACCCCTCCCACCTCTACAAAAGCATTATGGTCTACAAAAGTGGGGTAAGAGCGGAAAATCCTTCTCTTTATCACACTCCTTCTTACGGCTTTAATCATGCCATGGGAAGGCCCATCTGCAAACCACCTTTTTCAAAAGAATCATGGACATCTCTTTCCTTCCGCTCCAGAAAAAATAAGAGTGCAGCTTCGCAAGTGTACGTGAGAGGATCGAGTACTGCATCAGAAGATGTGTCATAGGTACCCTCTGCTGTTCCATCACAAGTATCGCTGGGCGTCACATGGTATCTACAGAAATTAAAATGTCCTTTGCAGTTTTTTTCTTCTTAGCTTCTATGGAACCAAGAACCTAGAGAAGAGCAGAATCAAATTAAAACAGGGTGGTGGTATATATTCAAAGATTTTCGGTGTACTTATGTTGGGGATATTGAGATGGGATGGGATTGCATGTCCATACTCCATACATCGTTCTTTCATCATCCGTTAGTGAAGTAAAAGCAATTTACAAAAGCAGGAGATGCCTGAAAATACAGTATCGCTGGAAATGGTAAAAGGAGAAATTAAGTAAATAGTCATATGGTATTGTTTAGGAGTTTTTTTTTTTTTTTAAAAAAAAAAAATTAGATGGAGATATTACTATTGTGTTTAGCAAAATGCTTTGTATTTGTTTTTTATTTTAAAAAAACCAAAATCTCAATTGTGTTTAGCAAGACTTGCATTGAATGTTCCATTATGGTTGATTTTTTGAGGGAGTGGCTGGTAGTTTTTTTTTCCTTCTCAGCCACGTGGAAAAAAATATTTAGTTAATTAATATTTTTTTCCACCTAATTTCAAGCTTAATCTTTATAGAATATAAAATAATATATTTTATATTTATAAATATTTGCTTTTTATGTATTTTACATGTAAATTTTTTTATCATAACAATTTTAATTAAATATATATTTTTAATTTTTTTAAATGATAACTAAAAATATTTTTAAAAAAAATTATTTTTTAAAAAACAATTAATTGAAAAGTTATATCAACCCCGGACACTAATATAGTGCTAATATAATTGTAACATGTATATTTGTATATTTGAGTATATGATTATAGTTGTTTTTTAAAATATATTTTATTTATAAATATATTAAAATAATATTTTTTTATTTTTTAAAAATTAATTTTGACAGCAACTAAAAACAATAAAAAATTTAATTTAAAGTTAAAAAAATAAAAAAATTCTCTTAAAAATTTTTAAAATACTAAAAGCATCGATATGACATCTCTTCAGCCGAAAAAACAGGAGGGTATTGGTGCCTTGGATCAATTATAGGGCTTGACTTATAGCTAAATACGTTGAAAAAGTTGTCGAAGAAATGATACTGCTATTAACTTGACAAAATTGCACGTAAACAACATGATTTGATTCCTAACATTTTGACTCACGCTTCACTCTCCTTGAACATCGTGTCCTCGTTTATAATTACTCCTCCCCTCCATCCGATTCAAAAACGTTCATTTCATTCTTCTATGCTTGCTCAAGAGTTGTCAATGGTGAGTTAACAACTTCCACTTTTCCAGTGTTATCATAGCAGTTTTCTTGGATTTGAAAAACGGTAATTTAAAATAAAATAAAGTTAATTTCTTTACAAAAGCAACTTCACACTGCAAAAGCTGGACGTAATCCTTAAAAACGTAAAAACACTTGGTCTCTCGTATAAAACCAATATACATTTTTGTTTTTTAAAAGCCCACTATATAATTTGATCAACATAGCCATCCGGTGGCAAAAGATTATGGAGTTTTGGGCCCAGGTCTTCCCATCTCTTTCTGTCCAAGCTTATGAAGGTGGGCTGCACAACAATAAGCGACGCCGCTGGGTTTTGCGAGTAATACACAAAATACGACCGCCACCGTGGGCTTGAACTCAGACCACAAGGTTAAGAACCTTCCGCCGTCTGACCTAGACAGGCTTGCGATAAATTTTCTTAATTAACAATTTTTCTATTTGTTATTGAGGAATGCGGAGTAAGGACGTGATGAAGATATGTTTGTCAAAGTTGTAGTGTAGGACTTAGAGAGAGAGAGAGAGAGAGAGGAGAGAAACATTAGGTAAAAGAGAATGGGGTTGCTATGGACGATTGCAGAGGTCTTGGTAGCCTTGATTTTGATCATAGCCTCGTTCTTGCTTACTGCAATCGTATCGGAAGCTTATAGGAGAAGACACAATAACGCGTATCTCCTCTTCTCTTTTTTCAAATCTCTAATGAATCAAATCTATTGTTTTTATGATATCAGATATAATCCGTGTTGATTGACATTTTTTTTTTTTAGGCATGTTGATGCTCATGCTATCTTCGAGGATCCGAATTCCTTGAAACAGGTAAAATCAGGATGCTTCATTGGCTTTCAAAAAGTTTAATTGTCGCTGTTTGTTTTGTTTTGCCTAATTTAGGGATTTGGTTGCTAAGTAATTGGCAGGAAATTTTGGGTATTTGTTGGCCTTTTATTTTTTTTTAGTAGAGGAAGTACAGAAATAGATGATGTTGGCCTTTTATTTTTTTTTAGTAGAGGGATTTGGTTGCCCAATGTTATTAACGAAATGCCTCTTAAATGGTGAAGAAACAACAACATATACGGCTTAAATATTTTTATCTTTTTGTTTGTTTGTTTGGATGTGCATTATATGATATGAATTGCTAATCGAGACCTGATGCTGCAGCTGTTTATCGAGGTTCTTTTATAGTAATTTTCCATGGTCTAGATTGGTTTTAACTCTACAATTGATCAATTGGGAAGCTTTTCTGGTTAGGTTATATAAGAAAGAACCAACATATAACCCTTTTTACTCGAATCGAGTTGTGTGTTTTGGGTTCACTGGGCTTTGATTGCTCTTACCAGCACTTAAAATTGGAAATGCATCCTTGCAGAAAATGAGTTATTTTGAAGTGGAAGTAGGGGGATTTTTATAATTAGATCATTATTATATGTTGTTAGCATATGTGTATTGTCATCTAAAGAAATATGAAAGAGATTTTTAGTGAATCTGACTATTTTTTAAACCATTTTGTTACAGGTTCCATGCCCTTATATTCATGATCCGGCTGAGAAATATTTATCTTTGGTTATCCCTGCATTTAATGAAGAGTATAGACTTCCAGGAGCTCTTGATGAAACCATCAAGTAGGTTGAAGCAAATTGATTGTAGTGTAGTACAGTAGTCTTGTTTTTTAAATTTTGGAGTCTGTACTGAGCAAGAATAAGAGTCTCTGAATATTATAGCATTTTAGGTGCATTGCATTTCCTCTCAAAAGAGAAGATTGATTATTCTTTCTCATTTCCTGATATGCAAAATTCAAGGAATAAAAATGATAAATTCAGACAAAGACAATCATTAAATAGGAACTTGGTGACAAGGAAACTCAATTGTATACATGTACCTGAATGAGCAATATGCTTTTGCTGGCTGGCAAATTGGGCATGCAAAAGAGTGTTCATTTTTTTTTCTCAATCCATTGTGTGCGCATGTTGTTTTGTTGCATGGTATGTTAGAAAATGAGGATTGGAGATGGGGAATATTGTTTCCTGGTAGAGATCTCATAAAGTAATTTATTGGATTGATAACTATCTGCAATAGTATTAAACTACAAGATTATAATGTTATATATGTTTTCACTCTGTAGTTATCTTCAACAGCGTGCAGCAAAGGACAAGTCATTTACTTATGAGGTACCTTTGGTTCCTAACTCTGCTGGTTTATCGGACTTATTTCACACCTAGTGATCAATGATAGTGTATAACATACAGTTGTGAGAATCATCAAATGAATGAGATTTTTCTGATAGTGGTTTCAGGATTTTTTTTGTGAAAGTTGCAGTACTGTAACTGGAAACGAAAGAAAAGAGAATCTTACCAAGCATCCCATCAAGACATCAAGATGTTAACTTTTATCCCGTTCATCTAATTTTTTTTAAAAGTAGTAATTAGGTTGAAAACCTTTTGTTAAGTGCTGTTCTTCACCTACACCACATTTGAGCAATACATAGTGATTGATGTTCTGCCATGTGTTATTACTGTTATGAACTACTGAGGATGTGTTATGTTCCTATCATTTTCTTTAGCTCTACATTATCTGAATAGATAAGTTTCTGGACAGGTGGTGATCGTTGATGATGGAAGTGCTGATGCAACAAAACAAGTAGCTTTTGACTTTGTAAAGAAATACACAGTGGACAATGTAAGGATTATCCTTATTGGTAGAAATCATGGCAAAGGAGAGGCGATTAGAAAAGTGAGTATAATCTAAGCTGTTCTTTGATTCAGTTATGTAAGCTGTAATGCTGTTGGTGGACCCATGTTTTCTCCCATGTTCATAACAACATCTCATTGAAGCTTGTTACCTATGTGAAAGCATTGTAAAACAGGGCATGCTTCATTCACGTGGTGAACTACTTTTAATGCTGGATGCTGATGGGGCAACCAAGATTGCTGACTTAGAGAAACTAGAAAACCAGGTTCGTTTTAGCAGTTGCTTTGTCTAGTGGGTAAAACCCTGCAAATTTCTTTTTTTAAGAAGAAGAAGAAGTTCAGCTATTGTGAAACTTCACTTCAGGCTATCTAATGTCTTACCTATCAGATCCATGCAGTTGCTAGAAAGGAGTTCTGTTTAGGAGAGTCAGCAGCTGGTGATTCAAGTTTTAGAATATCTGATGTGCCACTTGCTGCCTTTGGTTCCCGTGCTCACCTTGAGGAGAAGGCTTTGGCTACAGTTCAGTCTTATTGATGCTTCTCTATAATTCACATGTTTCTTGATTTTTCGCTTCAGCATCCTTATTTTATAATTGCCTTTAGTTGATCTGCTTGCCTTCATGTCTCAGAGGAAGTGGTACCGCAATTTTCTTATGAAAGGCTTTCATCTTGTGGTTCTCTTGACTGCTGGTTCTGGAATTCGTGATACACAGGTAATTTTCTGCAGCATTTAGTCATGCCGGTATATGTGGTTGTTAGTTTGATGCTAGCAGACTTTTCTTTTTTTTTTGGTCGAAGCTTGAAGGTCATAGAAAGTAATGCTGTAAATATGCCTTCTTTTTTCATGATGTTGTCTTTCATGCATTCCAGTGTGGTTTTAAGATGTTCACCAGGGCTGCTGCCAGAAAGTTGTTCACAAACATCCGGCTGAAGAGGCAAGTATAAACTCTTAAAGATATTGAGTAATTGTATCTTTTCTGCTCCTATCTTCTAAAAATCATTAGAAGAAACCATAGGTATGCTGATATTTATATTCCCATATGTTACTTGTTGCTCCTTACTCTATCAAACTATCAACCTATGTGTGTACCATAAAATCTAATGAATTCTGGTTTAACCTTTTTTCTTCTTTCTTTGCTACTCTGCTTGCTTTTTATACTTTGGCTCCAAATCTCTTAACAGGGACTGACACATCAACATGTACTTTGTGCAGATGGTGCTTTGATGTTGAGTTAATTTTCCTATGCAAATGGTTTGGTATCCTGATGATTGAGATTTCTGTAAACTGGTCTGAAATTCCAGGATCCAAGGTGAATCTTTTAAGCATTCCCAACATGCTCTGGGAGCTAGCGCTCATGTCCGTGGGATATAGAACTAGAATGTGGAAAATTAGCAGTTGAGACTTCTCATTTGATTTTATTTTTGACAACTGTTGCGATCTTCCGGGCATTCTTGGCTCTAGAGTGATTCTGGCACTTGATTAGTCAAGCTTAGGGTATACGAGCCATGGAATATGCTGTTGCAATGAATACGATTCTAACTCAGCAGTTTCAATCTGTAATGCTATTTGTGGAGCGCATCTTTTCGTTCCATTTAAAGAACATGATATTATTGTTTCAGAACTTAGAATCATATGATCAAATTATGCAGTTCATTCAATTATATGAAACTGGGGAATGCTATTAGGGTCCCTTTCATTTTTATATAAGTTGACACACATCAAGCATTACGTTTTTGCAGATTGTAGACAATTCTGTAATGCTGTCATGACGCTCCCTTATTCTTGTCGCTGCTCTTATCTATAGGATGAGATTTAATTTTGTTCCTAGCGTCACGATCCAGAATCTTATTGCAAGCTTTTCTCTTATTCAAACGAATCAGGATTGTGAAAATCACAGACGACTCATGGCACTAGAATAACCTAAGGCCAGAGTAGCTCTGTTTTCTTCTTTTGTGCCCCATGCATTAGCTTACGATCACATACTTTGCCTAGAGGTTGGAGGTTTGAGTGGGTGGCTGTAGCTTGATGCGGTGGTAGGTGTGGTGTTTGCTAGAAAAAGAAGTGTGTTGAAGAGAGAGGATACTATTTTTAATCAAACCTCAGCCGTAAAATACTTTCATTTTTGCAGCATCATTTTGTTCTTTCATTACCAGTGACGAATTAATCAACAAGAGCCATCTATCATAAATATTCGCTAGATTAATAAAAACACCATAACCGGACGATCCAAATCTCCTTCAACTGCCGCATTTTCAGAACAAAAATTCAGTCATCAAGAAAACCAAAATCAACACCGGCCAGGAATTGATATTGAATTCATCAGCAAACACTTTCTTTCCCAACCTGAAAGGGCCCCGAAAATAAAAGGCGCACGGAAAAAAAGTTGATTCTGGCTTTTTACTTTTTGTTTGCATCTTTCTTTTTTTCTAACTGTGGCAAATTATTATTCATCACCTGAAGATGTAAAACCTGAAACGGGTTACGAAGTGGTGAAAGTCTGAAAAGCAAAGGCTAAGGTCATAGATTGTGTGCTTCAGTTCCTGATAAATTAATCTTGACGATGACATGTTTGGGGGCTTGAGAAAGAGAATCGGGATCAAAGAAGCGCCTAACCAGCACGCTCCATGTTGACAAGGCTAATAACTGGGCTGAACCATGAAAAGAACAAATCAATATTACAGGCCTGGCTGGGTCTGATATCTAATTTCAAGTCTGATAGGAGGCCCATTCATTAGGGTGGTTTGGGCTTGAGCGGCCACAAATTGCAAAGCCCAAGTCTTTCGAAAATCCTCAGTCAGGCTTTCCACTTCCTCTATCTTAAATATTCACTTGCATTCATGTCTTTTCCCTCTCATTGCATAAGCAAACATGCACTTTTAAAGAGTAGTTGGTGTTTGTTGCTGTTGATGGAGTAGTCGCATGCATTACATACACAACTGAGAATTCCGGGAGAACATCCAAAGTGAAATATTCTATTCACGAATGTCAAAGAACATGGCTATGCTTCTAAACAAAAGCAGCAAGATGGGTACACAACTGAGAATTTCGGGAGAAAATCCAAAGTGAAATATTATATTCATGGATGTCAAAGAACATGGCTATGCTTCTCAACAAAAGCAGCAAGATGGGTAGCCCTCTTCTCCATGAATTCAAGAGGCAAGCTTCCTTCCTCTTACAAGAGAAAATGAAAGACTACTCGTTTGGCGCTAACTGATGTTGCGCCAACAGAACTGTACGTTAAGACTCCATATCATTTGTGTTAATTTATACCATTTTGATGCCATACAATTATTTATTAACTCTTTTATTTGTTCAAATTGTCTTGAATCTGTTGCGTTTTTCGCCATAAAGTTTGACAGAAGAGATCACAAATGGAGATATGTGGGCTCCGGATACACGTACCATGGGTGTTATTTCACTGGCTGCCTTCGAAGTTGATGATTACTGGAGAATTGTGGACACTCTGCACAAGAGGTTTATATTTTGTCTATTGGGATTCGCTTTATCTATTTGCCCTCCTATAGTCCTGTGAAACTTATATTATGCTGAAGGATTTAAGTTTCTTCTTGGCTGCCAATTCAGGTTGATGAAATTTGATAGTAAAAATTGGGGAGTCTCTTGGAAGACACAGATTCTATTGGAACATCTGCTAATAACAAATGGACCTCTAAGAGTTGCTGACGAGTTTCAGTGTGATAAAGATGCCATCAAGGAGATGGTTAGCTTCCAGTTTGTCCATGAGAAAGGGTCGGTGTAGTTTCTAATTAACAAATTAATCAATGTACAATTTTATGGTTGTAGCCTCCAGTTTTTATACGGTTTCACTAGCAGGTTCAATTGGGGATCGAGAGTAAGAACACTATCTCAGAGAATACTGAAGCTTCTTGAAAATGGACTATTTCTCAAAAAAGAAAGGGCAAGCGCTCGTAAGTTAACACGAGAGATTCAGGGGTTTGGTAGCTTCTCCCGACGATCCTCTTCAGCCGATGAAAGCCTTAAAGCATCAGACTTCAGGACATGGTTGAGGTGTAACTCAAACTATAGCCATCAACACAATCATGCAGAAGATGACGAGTTCATGGACTCAAACGAGAAGCTTTTTTTCGAGGAAACAATCCACATCCACGAGGATACCAGCCAGCTAGTACTGGAAAATCCAGTGAAGATTTGCAGGGAGGAATATACTGCAGAAGATCATCCATTCTGCGACAAGCTTCATCATACCACAGTATCCCTTCTCTCTACCTCGGAGTGAACTTCCCAAACTGTTTTCTTTCTTTCCTTTTTCTAATGGTTTTGGAAGGATGTGAAAGGAGGAGATTGTGGAGATATGTGAAGTAGGCAGAGTGTGTTTATCCTTGTAAATGCACTGTAGCTTAGATGGCAAGGTGTTGTGTCATTTTCTGTGCGGGTTATACAAAAAATACAGCTCTTATCTTGATGCTTGATAAGAGTTAGCATTCACATATATTGAAAAGAAGCTAAAAACTTGATATCTCAAAAAATAATAACATGGCACCCCCAATATATTCCCAAGTATTTTTACTAGGCCAATCATCATTGTAAAGAGGAGCAAATCAAACCTAAAAAAAACCCCACATTTCCTTGGACCGCCCTAGTGATCAGCGTTCTTAATTAAACAGACGGCATATTTAGCAAAATACAGAAAACGTTAAAGAATAAAAATGTCTTGTAGAATTCAAAAGTTTGTTCACATCGCTGCCGTGAAATACAGACACCTGTATTGCGTGGAAAAAAGGTAAGAAATACTCACTTTTTTCCAGTCTCTTTCTCCTTGGCAGCAGCATCAACACTTTCGACTGGAGGCAGAGTCTACAAAAATAAAAATTAGAAGACTCCAGTTAGACATTTTATCGAACAGGTTGTGAGCAAAGAAAATGTAAGATGCAAATTGAGAAATGAAGAAGAATATTGTTACAAGGTTGGGTTTGTAGATGCTGTGGACAACTGAAGCGCCGGCAAGAAGCGAAACGATGGCAACAACGAAGGACCACCCCAGTGAAGGAGTGCCCGTGGGCTGCTTTCCTGCTCCGAATTTTTTACTCATTCTGGATTTCAGAAACTACCAATGGATTCTTGGACTGCAGGTCCCAACTTCTTCTGTGAAGTTCTAAGAAGATGGATCATGGTTTGGGCTACTACTTGGCCTTGAGGATGAATTGAATTAGGCCCAATCATGGTCAGAGCACCCTCTCTGTGTCCCCCGAGTGTTGCCTTCGTCATGTCCAAACTGAAAACCCGGATCCCAAAAAAAGAGACTCGGCTAAATTTGTCAAAGAATATTTGTTAAGATGCATAAATCATTCCTACAAAATTTATGAAGTAGATATATTGTGTTTTTGAGATGTAAAAACACGTGCTAGTTACTTTTAAAATTTTGAAATTTCCAATATTAGCGAGCGAGTAATATTTTTAAAAGAGCATTGATATATATATATATATATATAAACAAATTAATTTCAATTTTACATTTATTTATTTATTCTTGAGCAATCATTTAATCTTTACAAGACTCATGATTCACCGTTTATCTTAACGACGCATGTTTAGGGAAAAAACTAGTGGTTACTCTTAGAACATTCGTTAACGAGCAGTTAAATTTTTACTATTAATGAGTGAGTTTTGAACTTCTATTTTAATCTTAATTTAATCACTATAAATTAACCACGTATACATTGCCAGCAGGTGGATTTTTTATGGATTAAATGAAATTTCTGAAATTCAATATTATTTAATTATCCCCATATTTAACTAACAAAAACCAGAAATAACTAATTTCTTAACAAGTATCCTAAAAACATTTATATTCATACGAAGTTGCAGCCCATACTTTCGGTAATATATATATATAAAAAAAGAATATATTAGTTATTAGTCAATACATTGGCCTTAACCAGTATTCCCTGACACTCATCGGCCAATCCCAAGCCCGGAAATAAATTGGTCCCTTTTTTTAACAATAGAGATAGTGCACAATCTCCTTTCAGCACGGCAGAAGTATAGCATGACATGCGGCGATTGGCCACGAATTTGAAAGTGTAATCATAATTATTTTTTAAAATATTTTTTATTTAAAAATATATTTAAATAATATTTAAATAATTTAAAAACACTAAAAGAATTATTAATGTAAAATAAAAAATTTTAAATTTTAAATTTTTTTAAAAACACTGTTAAAACTAAAAATATCAGATTTCATTAAAAAAAAATTTTACTGCAACAGTAATTGCTTTTTATTTAAAAATTATTAAAAAAAACTTTTTTAAAATTTTATTTGCTAATGGCCACATTTATCCTTACAATTTTGAAGGTAACTGTACTTGTAAGTTGGATCACTATTGATTCAGGCTATTAATGAGATTCGGTTCCATGTTGTTTTTACACGTGGAATATTGTTGTAATTGACTCCTCGAATAACTCGTGCAAATTAGGCAAGGAAGTCCCCTAAACCCATTAACAAAATTAAGGGTTTTAGGGTGCAAAAGATAAACATTTTAACAGTCAAAACATCTAGAAATATTAATAATGAAAGAATTGGGACCGTTCTGGCAATCAACTTCTCGCCTTTTCAAAATCATCACTGCAACATGAGAATAAACATAGATGGATAACAAAGCTAGAATGAAAAGGATGGCAAGCTGCACTTCTATCCGAGAAATAAAGCAGTTTTTTTTCTTTTTTCTTGGCAATCCCATGCTCTAAGCATTTAGAAACATTTCCGATGCACAATTGATGGTCCAGACTCATCATACTCTGCCTTGGCAATCCACATCTGCAATCAAAGAAACAAGCAAGAAAACATTCCAGTCAGAAATCAATGTCAAATTAAGCTTATAGAAAGAACCATTCATGTATACATCATAGATTTCAACTAACCTGCTGGAAGGTGCTAAGGGATGCCAAGATAGAGCCACCAATCCAGACACTGTATTTCCTTTCTGGTGGTGCAACCACCTTGATTTTCATGCTGCTTGGTGCTAGTGCTGAGATTTCCTTGCTCATTCTGTCAGCAATTCCTGGGAACATAGTTGAACCACCACTGAGAACAATGTTACCATACAAGTCTTTCCTGATATCGACATCACATTTCATGATGGAGTTGTATGTGGTCTCATGGATGCCTGCAGCTTCCATTCCAATCATTGAAGGTTGGAAGAGGACCTCTGGGCAACGGAATCGCTCAGCACCAATGGTGATAACCTGCCCATCAGGCAACTCATAGCTCTTCTCAACTGTTGAGCTGGTTTTGGAGGTCTCTAGCTCTTGCTCGTAGTCAAGTGCAATGTAAGCTAGCTTTTCCTTCATGTCCCTTACAATTTCCCGTTCTGCTGTCGTTGTGAAAGAATAACCACGCTCAGTGAGGATCTTCATCAAGGAATCAGTGAGGTCACGACCAGCCAGGTCAAGACGAAGGATTGCATGTGGAAGGGCATACCCCTCGTATATGGGGACCGTATGGCTGACACCATCACCGGAGTCCAACACAATACCTGCATGGCAAAACCACAACCATCAAATAAGGTATCATAGAACAAAAAAAAATGCCTTCAAAAGAAAACAGGGGACCAACAAGCTCAAGATTTCAAAAAGAAATTGACCATGCCAACAAAAAAAAAATGGAAAACATCCACCTGTCTAAACACAACTGAGGAAAAACAGAAGGAAAGGAGATAAAATAGCAAGGACAACAGATTCATTTTTAGCCCTCTTCAAAATAATCTGTAATGGAAAATTTGGCAAATAATATACAGTTTCAATTTGAGCCCTCTTTAAGTCTCAATCAAATCACTTAACACCTTACCAGTTGTACGACCACTGGCATATAAGGACAAAACAGCCTGAATGGCGACATACATAGCAGGAGTGTTGAAGGTCTCAAACATGATCTGAGTCATCTTCTCACGATTAGCCTTGGGGTTTAAAGGAGCCTCCGTTAAGAGCACTGGGTGCTCTTCAGGGGCAACACGAAGCTCGTTGTAGAAGGTATGATGCCAGATCTTTTCCATATCATCCCAGTTGCTGACAATACCATGCTCAATTGGGTACTTCAAAGTTAAGATACCTCTCTTGGACTGAGCCTCATCACCAACATATGCATCTTTTTGGCCCATGCCAACCATCACACCAGTGTGACGAGGACGCCCAACAATACTGGGAAACACAGCTCGTGGAGCATCATCTCCAGCAAAGCCAGCCTAAAAGCAAATATTGAAATCAGTTTCTCCCAGAAACAATGCACAAAAACAAAGAAAGCAACTAGTTTAGAAAATTAAATCTGCTTAATGCAGATTTCTTCATAACAGAAAAAAAGCAACACTAGAAAGAAGTCTTATAAAATTTCCAACTAGAAGCTTATTTTCTAGATCATTCTAAAAACAAAGTTTCAAATAATCTCTGCCAAACTTACACTTTCTACAAACACAACATAGTCGAATCACATACCTTGACCATTCCAGTTCCATTATCGCAAACGAGTGGCTGAATATCCTCGGCTTCTGCCATCTTCTAATGCCTGCAACACCAAACAGCAATCAGCAAAAAGGTACGGACTTCGTTTATCAACCAAAGCAGATTCATCAATTCATTTTCTCTTCTTGAACATCATCAAAATCATCTCGTAATAAGTACATGAAACTGTTCATTCAAATTATTAGACAGAATCAAACCAGATTTTGCAACTAGCATAAAGTAAAATAAAGCAACACAACAAATGAAGCAGAGGATATATACATATATTGAAATTAAATAAAGCTTCAACCACGCCACATTCATTATAGATTCGTAGCTCATTGCACAAAACTAAATACTTAATATTAACGAGGATGAAATAGCAAATCAACCATCGTGTTTCTGTCTTTTTAAAAACTAGTAAAAACAAAATATTTGGAATTAAAAAATAATCAGAAAATGGACAGATAAATCGCATCCAAGTCAAAATGCATCGAAGCATTTGTGAATATCTGCAAATAAATGATTAAAGAGAACAGGCAAATCTCGCGAAATTACGTTCTTCTTTAACGCAACATACCAATTGCATGCTAAATTAAAACATAGACATCCACTAAAAAACGCGAACGCAACAACTCCATTTCCAACATTATGATTCTAATGTGTTTTACGTTCTTCGTCGCTAATTTCCCAATTTTCTTTCAGATTTTAGACAAAAAAAAGTAAAATGATCACAAAATCAGATCCAAACAGACGATCAAAATTAAAGGAACAAGAAGAAATGATTTCTCAGCATGAGTCGCAAGCACATTACAAGATCCCCAGCTTTATGAAGCAAAATGCAACATAAAAAACAGCACAGATCGAGGCTGCTATATAACAGATCGAGAAGAGAGAACAGCGATTGATCGAAAAGAGGAGGAAGAAATGGACCTTGTTAAAAGAGAGGAAGGATTTTGAGAGAGATAGAGAAAGCTAGACGACGCACAGCACACAAACAAACAAAAATGTTTTAGAGGGGGGTTGCCTAGCCTTCTTCTCTTTTTGAATGAGAAGGGAAGAAGCTCAAAATATATGCAACGCGAGATGCGTTGTGAGCCGCTGGATTCTTTTATTTTTATTTTGTGGGCACAGCTTACAGAGGGGAACGCGTCATGCGCTATTATTATTATTATTATTATTATTTTTGAATCTTCCCTAATCTATCCTATTCCTGTCTGTCTGGAGTTATTATTTCTTGCTCGATCCAGCTCCTTCCGGTTTTCCAGTCATTTTCTTTTTGTCGCTCCTCCGTCTGTTTTCTTTATTTTAGCCTCCTCTTTTCTCTTTTTCCTTTTTTCTTTCTTACCGGGAGTACACTACCTTAATTTTATTTCTATATGGGGATTTTATTGTAAGATCGACAGTGACCGGCAAATTGACCTAAATTTTGTCGGCGTCCGAGCCACGTCAACTATAATCGAATTTTTTAGCGCTTTTATCGTGCTGCAAAGATCTCTTTCAATATTACGAAGGAGATGGTTGATTAGCGCTCATCCATTTACTCTTTTTTAAGTTTTTTTCAATCCTGTCAGTACAGTCCACTATTTGAGCATGTTAGAGTTGGACATGTGCATTTCTATTACTACTTTTCCCTTCACGAGTAAAAAGGTAGGAACTTTCCCTTGATTATGAAATGGCAAGCCATGATTCATGGAAGAATCAAAGATGTGCGTTGGATAAATAATATAGTCCAGCGTTTACTTTTTCGCTAAAATGGTTATTCCAAGCTAGCTGGAGCTGCCTTTTCCAGCACATAATAGTTGGAGTGGGCTTCAATGGCTCGGACGGACCCTTTCTCTTTTACATGGACAGTGCTGCCAGTCGAAGCATATGAATCACAAGGGTGGGTGCGATGGGGGACAAAAAAGCTGGAAATTCTGAATCTTTTGAGTGCAAACACCTTACATTCCCTCCCAGCATGGTGGGTACTGTATAGGCCTTAGAATGTCACCAGTAGCAATGATGATTTGGTTATAGATCTAGAAACCAAAAACCAGTGGTCAACTTTTGCGAAGTATCAATAATCATATCCACCAGAACTCCGAGCTTTACATAAATATGAAGTAATCCCTAGGGATCGAATGAATTTGCATATAAAAGGTGTAGTTTTGGCACATCAATTTGCAGTTTTCTCGTGAATTAGACGTCTGCTAGATAAATGTGGCCATTAACACACTGCCTGTCGTATGCAGGCTTCTCTTGCGGAACATAAAATGACGTCCTCTTGGCAAAACAAATCTCCTCTCCTATACTGGCGTATCCTCTAATATGATCTTGATAATAAATTCCCACCCACCACTCAAAAACTGCTATGGCCATAATTGGCATAAAAAGCTGGAGAGGACATCAGCCCTCCATTGTCGTGGCTTCTACCCTGCATGCTTTGAAAATTTGTATTTAATGAACTGTAGTTCAATGTCTACACCGAGACCATGAAGTTGGGTTTCATAATGCGGCACCTAGCAATGGTCAGCGTGCAAAAATATCACTTATCAGGCAACGTAACCCATATTGCAAGTTGACGAAATGAGCCATGGTTTTAGGCTAGATCCATGGAATAATACATCCCGCTTTGAATGGAAAGAAGAGAGCTGAAGAAGCACAAAACTCATAACCATGCCACCATTTCAATGAGTGAAACAAACCAACACGATTAAGTAAATCTATTCCAGATAATTCAAGACAGGAAGAGAAATAAAGGATTATGGAGTGAAGTATCCCCATCGCCAAGTGTCTCCGTTAATTTATGTTGTCTACAATAAAAGACTTAAAGATCTACGAGAATTCAATGAGAACGTGTGCTCCATTTTCTATTGGACAGGGGCACAGTCCCCAGAAATATGAGATTCCTGACACCGAATCAGATGATGTACCAAAGAAGCTGACTAGTGGCAGAGATACCAGTTATTCTACAGGAATGGGGGCAGTATAACCCATCGGCGTGGATATCTGGGTCTTCCGTCCTTTCCATCAAATAGCTGCAGAGGGCAGGATGCGGTGTAAGTAACAAAAAAACAAATGCCAAAAACAGGAACGAAAGGAAACCACTTTTTTATTTAGCTGTTTTGAGATGATTTGATCCATGACATAAAACCATGCCATGACAAGACAAGGAAGCAGAAAAAAGGTCGAGATGTTGTGCATGTGTTTCCTTCAAGCCCAAAATTTCACTCACAAGTATCGACTCTAGATAAAAGAAATTGCTTTTCCATTATATCATCCTTCAGTAATATGAAGACTATAAATTTTCCAGGGAAAGACGAAACATTGTGATGCGGATCCGGTTAAAAAAACTCAGCAACTAGTGAACACCTTATTTTGATGAATGTGATAGGATCAGAAAATTTGAATCAGTTAAATCCATCTCAACTCTGAGAAAATTTGAATCAGTTAAATCCATCTCAATTCTGATAGGCTTCAAATCCAAATCTGCATGCAGGCCCACCCACAATACATACCTAAAAAGATATGCATGAATTTACAGGTGGCACATTATAAGTGTGATTATATGGAAGTTCAGAAGCTAGTAATCTAATGTTGTCTATATCGAACCATCTTTTATAACCTATAATATCTTACTGCCACAGCAACCCACGGTTGCCCTATGTGCAGGGAAAGACTTGCGATTTTTTAACTTCTTATGTAGAAAATGCAAGAATATATTTGAAGCTACTAGTTCAACCAAAATTACAGAGAGTTACCTTCTTCAATCTCCGATGCTTTGCAAGGGCCCAGTTGGTCATGATGGAAGTAGCAACCACAAGAAAAAAGTACCCTGAAACAGTCTGGGTTGCAATGTTGAAACCTAACCACTGATAAATCTCTGTTGTGTAATTTGCACATGTCACAATATTGAAGAGAAACCCGGTTGGAATTTGATAGCCACCATTCCCACCTGGACGGCGAAGATTCCTCAGCAACATATGGCAATACAAGTTTGCAAGTTGACAAACCAAACCAAATCCAAATCCGATCTTCATTTGAAGATCACTAACAGGGGTGTAAAGGGGATGGTTCACATAGTAAGCGATAAAGGAACCAAAGGTCCAATAATAAGCACAATTTCGAAACACATTGGAGAGTGGCGAGGTTGCATGGCTAAATCGGTGCACAAAAAATGTTTCCATGATGCGTTTGAAATAGTGGAAGCACCAGTAGTACAATGCATATGTCTGAACTGGGTGCATGATGTGCTCTCCCTTGTAGCCCAAAAACTGGTAGACTGGGAAGTAGTAAAAAAAAGGATAGAGCACCAAAGGACCCAAGTATTCACAGAAAAAGAGTGTGCGATAGGAAACTTGCGGACCCAGGTCCTTGAAAACAACAGTTAAGCTATTCAAATTCCCATCACAGTATTCTTTGAGGTTCTTCTTGTAGCTAAGGACAACAGGCCTTTCCTTTGATCCCGGTGGAAGAGGTAGGGTCAGCCGCTGTCTAGAAGGGTAGAATTTTTTGGCTGTTGATGTAAGACATGAAGAAAGGTTATTGAAATAAAACTACATCTGATGCTCCAACTACACACACAAACACTCCTTACTTACATATGGTTCCTTGGTAAGGAAAGTAGGGGCTCGAGTAAAAAAGAAAATAGACATAAATTTGAAATTTGGCAACAAAAAATTCAAAGTTCAGAGCCAATCTCATGCTTTGAAGATCTCTTATTCTCGATTTTAAAGAACATATGCCATTGATATATTTGCAACTCCGATCTTGTGAGTTTCATCGTAATGATGTATGAAACATCAAATCAAATAACTCTCAGAAGCTTTTTGCAAGAAAGAAACTACTCAATATAAAACCCAACATGACTTGATGATTTGGAGAATAAAAATGAGCGGTGAGCCTATTGTACAAAGAAAGTAAATAAATAATTAAGCAAACTCAAATCCAAAGACAGAATCTTCTTCAAATACATACACAAGTCTAGTTTTTCAGCTATTAAGTTAGTATATTTGATAAGTTGCTGTTAGAAAGAACATATATTCGCACCCTAAGCAAAATCTACATACTCTCAACACAACCATGAAACAGAAAGAAGCAGCATGCCTATTCCTAAAATCGAAATTGCAACAGAGGAGCAAAGATGCATCACAATTCATGCTCTTCTACAAATAAATCATACCCGGGACATGAAATCAAGGAGAGAGAGAGAGAGAAGACTCTGAATTCTGTTGGATTTCCTATCTAATCAATTTTTTTAATTAAATTATAATAAGAGTTTGGCTTCTTCATCTCCAATTTAAACTCACACCGTACTAAGGTCCCGATAGTAATTCAACACCAAAGTTTCGATCTTTTTACAAAATGAGAGAAGCAAAATAAGGAACTTACTTCGCTTATGAATAGCCTCTTGCAGATCAGCTACTGTAGCCTACAAAACAACCAAAAGAGACAAACTTACAAATCAAAACCCACAGTTCTTTGTCCTGGATTTTCATATCAATCAAACATACTAGTAATAAATACAAAATAGAAAATGTGCACCAAGCATACCGAATCACTGAGCTCAAGGCCCCCTTTAGTGACCTCTCTACCACTGCGAGAAACTACAGTCACCTTCATTTTAAAGATCAAATGAGAGCGACCCAGTTCACGAAAAGACAGAAGAAGAAGAAGAAGAGGAAGCAACCCCTGTGAATTTGAAAGGATTCTGTTCAGGATGCAAATGGGATTTGGTACTTCGATCTCTCCGTAAAACAAAATATAGAGCTGGCAGTGTAAGCAAGTACTTGTGTATTAAAGGAGTTTGGTTGGGGCAGGAGAGCTAACCATATGGATTGATGAACTGCACACCCTCCCTCATTGATGATGCATGTAGGTTCCTATCACGAATTCGTTTATCGATAGGGGTTATTGATTGTGGGCCAGTGTTGAATGTTGATCGTCCCCGTTCTTGCCATCTCAGCTTTTAAGTAATCGGACGGTGGATTTTTATAATAACGTTGTTCACCAATTTTTAACGCCCTTTTCTTCGTAGTTGTCGGATCAAGGACTGACATCCTGAAATAAGTTATCCATTTAAAAATAAATTTAATTAGATTGAGTTTTACTATGTAAATTAATGTTTTGTTTATTTTTATATTTTTAAAGTATTTAAAAAAATATTTATTTTTATTTTTATTTTAAATTAATATTTTTTTAATATTTTTATATCATTTTTAATGTTTTGATATTAAAAATAATTTTTAAAAATAAAAAATTATTTTAATACATTTTAATATAACAAATAATTTAAAAAATACTCACATATTTTCAAATACATTTTTATAGTTGATTTTTCTAAATTTTACTTCATTAATATTTTTTTATTTAATTTAATTTAGCAAATCAAGAATTTTTTAAATTATTGAAGTTGAGTCTAATACCATGTCTTTTCTTATGCAGCTAAAAGATATGGTTAAAAAAAAGAAGTTAATTTTAATGCTTAGCTTATAATTTTATAATTTATTTGAAAATAAGGTAGAAATTATTTTTAAAAATATTTTTTATTTAAAATAATATTTTTTTATTTTTAACACTATCATGTCAAAATAATTAAAAAATATTCTTTTAATTATTTAAAAAATCAAAAATTTTAAAAAATATGATTTTACCGCAATTTCTAACAGCACCTTCATCCAGTTAGGTATACTTTCTTAGCCATTCAGGGGCGGGGCATGAATTGGAAGATAAGCACGTTCTTATATTTGAACGCGCTTCTAGAGTAACCAATGATTAATACGATAGCTAACCTTGCACGACTCCTGTGGTAAAAGTAAAAAAAGAATAAACAAAATAATATAATAATAAATTTAAAGGGTGAATCCGTTCTGTGTCTTTCCTTTTTATTTTTTCATCGTCTTCATCACCTGTTGCGGTGCTGCCATCTTTGCTGCGGTGCTGCCATCATTGCTGATAGCCAAGATTTCATCACCATATTTTTTTATTAAAAAATACTAGATAAAAAAAAAATATATA
Organism: Populus euphratica; assembly: GCF_000495115.2. Taxonomy (NCBI): domain Eukaryota; kingdom Viridiplantae; phylum Streptophyta; class Magnoliopsida; order Malpighiales; family Salicaceae; genus Populus; species Populus euphratica. Next base: position 938,671 of record NW_011499872.1, on the reverse strand, counting down.
TAAATTTTTTTGAAATATAAATATATCCATATAAAAATATGTTAGGTTTGACCCTAACACAACTATATTTAAAGTTGGTAATGCATCAAGTCTTGAATGTTAATATAATACTAATCAAACTAAGTTATATTTGTGCTTGGTAGTATATTAAATTTCAGGTGCGATAAATCCGGTACTATCATTTAGATTATATCAAGATATATAATCTTTAATAGAAATATAAATTCTTTAAATATAAATAATTTATTTAAAATGACTTTTTATTTTCTTCAAATAATGGTTTAAAATCCTTAACACTTATTAAAGGAATATGCAATTCTCTTATAAAAGAATAGATGTAGTTTCCCTAGTATTGTATGCATCAATCTCTAAAAAATAGATATAAATAATTTTTCTAATGCTATATACATTAATCTTTAATTCATGGATAGATGTGATTTTCTCAGTACTATATGCATTAATCTCTAAAGAATGAATATGATTATATATAGTGCTATATGCATCAATTTTCAAAGAATAAACATAGTTTTTTTAGTGTTGTACATATCAATCTTCAAGTGATGAACATGATGGATATATATAGTCTCTCTAATATTATATGCATCAATCTCTAATAAATTGATAAATATAAACTCTATAGTGATTTATGTAACCATTTTAGGTGGATAAATATGATTGCCCCAATACTACATGCATCAATTTCTAAGGATAGATGCAATCTTTCTCATGATAATATATCAACCTCAAAGTGATGGATATGATCTTCGTAGTGTTATATGCATCAATTTTCAAGGAATAAATGTGATCTTCCTTGTGTTACATGCACAGATCTTATCTTTAAGGGAAGAGCAGTAATCCCTCAAATTACCAAGGGACGAACTTATCTTCCTTGCCATTTGCACAACTTTATCTCCTTAATATAATAACCTCATTTTTTAAAAGATAAACTTGGTTTTCCTAGTATAATAACAATATCATTCAATCATTACTCTTTAATGAGGGACTCTTATCTTCCAATGATAATGCTGGAAAAGCTATAGGCTCTCATTATAATTACTTAGAAATTTAAAAGTATAATTTCACCCTTTGTGTGTTTCACAAACTCATTTAGAAATTTATATAGATAATGATCATGACATCCTTGATCTCTTATAATTTTTCTAAATATAAATTCTTAGTATTTTATGTCTAAAAGAGTTTTGTTTACTCTAGATGAATATTTTTTTTTGTACTTTTTGTAACTTACACCCTTTTCTATACAAGCAAAACTCATCTCTCTACCTAAACTAAAAAATTAATTAAAGTCTTCGCATATTATTATACTGCAGAGATTGTAGGACTAGTGATGAACCAAGATTTCATCGGTATATTTTTATTAAATAACACTGAATTAAGAAAAACTTATAAGTATAAATTTTTTGGTAGCATAAAGCCCCCAATAAAGATGTGTTAGGTATAAAGCTAGCCAGATCTATTCATGGTTGGGCTTGGCAATATGCCAAGCCCTAAGCATTAGACTTATCCATAATTAGGTATGACAGTGTGTCAAGCTCTAAGCACAATAGGTCTAATGCTAGCCAAACCTAGCTACAAATAGGCGTGATAGTGTGCCAAGATCAAGATGCAATAGGTCTAATGCTAAACTCAACCACATATGAGCTCAATAATACGCCAAATACAGGCAAATTAATCCTGGCGCTAGCTAAACTCAGGAGATGATTGAGTTTAACACTATTGATTCTATATATTTTTATATAAAATCATATAGTGATCATTTCTTAATAAATAGGTTTAATTAAATAAGTCTTTACTCCACCAAGACTATTAAATGTATTAAAATCTTTTATAGCCAGTTAGATCATCATTTTTTAACTAGATGAAATGAGTGGAATACAACTCATAGTATAACTTAAAATATCACAATATTAAAATTACACTTCAGTCTTTCATCTCCATAAATAAATAATACTTATGAGTTATAAATACACCATAAAACCTTTAAAATACATTTTCATAATTTTCATTCTTTGCTACATTTATATTTTGAAAGTATCTTTATCTAAAATATTATTATATTTTCTCATTGTAAAAAGATATTTATTTAAGCATGTAGAGTCCTCATTTTCATCAAATAGGATATTTTTTAAGAATTAGCCACATGCTATATTGGCCCACTAAAAATCAAATACAACCTATTAATCACCTTGACCAATAGTAATTAATAAGATTGTTAGGACTGATTGATTAACTAATTATCTAACTCATGAGCCTTATTTCTTGGCTAATTAAATTTTTAGTGTTAGATAGAATAATATATAAATCATATATTACAACATCACCTAATAGTTTAAGTTTTTAAGTTCAATTGTTAAGTTTTTGGGTTGAATTGGTTCTTTAACATGATATCAGAGTCTTAATAACCAAGCAGTCATGAGTTCGTAACATGATATCAGAGTTTTAATAACCAAGCGGTCATGAGTTCGAATCGTACCATTCTTATTTATTTGATAAAAAATAAACAAAGAGTAGTGTGAATCCATAAAAGTTTTAAACTTAATTCATTTTTATTTAAAAAGATGTGTCAGAGAATAATATAAAATATATTTTAAAATTTTATTTAATAACTTAAATTATTAAATTAAAATAATTCTTTAATATATGAAACTTCATCATTTACCTTGTATTTTAGCTAAAAAATAAACCAAGTTTATACTTAATTTTTTTCACTTTAGATGACCAATACGTGTGTCGATTCGCACTTCATAACAAAATCCAAGTAAGAATTACTTCGAGAATGGTAAAAACCTTGACACTATTCATTTATTTGTTACCCTTTTCAACATATTTTAATGGAAAATCCTGTTGGGTAATTTGAAGATCTGCAAGTCCAAAAGAATATAAACAACATCTTTATACACCAAGTAAAAAATTATTACAGAATAGAGATGGAGAGAGATCAATAACTCTTTTGATCAATAAACTCAACTTTCATAAAGTTTCTGGTATTTTACACGCTTATTAGCCACGGTGGAGGGAAGACCACACATGTTTTTTTTTTCAATCTATTTCTTGTTTTCTTTAAAAACATATAGAGAAAGCATGCTTCATAATTAAAAGGTCTAAAATTATTCTTTTCTCTTCTTTTTCAAATTTGGTTAGTTCATTCCCATATTAACTGTTATATATATATTTTAGACCTAAAAAGGATTATATCCACACCATAATTTTAAAATCTGAATAATTTAAAAATATATATAAATTGGTTCAAGTTAAAAAAAATAAAAAAATTTACCTAACCTGACTAATATACTGAAGAGATAATTGATTTATTCTTGATATTTTTTTTAAAAAAACATTTATTTTACTTTATTTAAAACAAAAAAATTTAGATTAACTTGAATTAATCTTTTTAAATCCTAACCCGCCCGTGTCGATTTTAAAACTATGATGCGGTGACTTGGATATTTTCTTATTTGCTATTTTGTTCGAGTGCAGATCAATTGTCATCCGAACTCCATGTGCTGTCATATTTATTATTAATTATGGTTTGGCGGCCGTTGGCTAGTGTTGGCCGGAAAAGCATTTAAAGTAGTGGGTCCCAATCGCTTACTGGAATTGACTAGTAACTGACTTCCTGTGTTCAGCTGAATTGACATATTTCTTCACACGTGTCTGTTGAATGTTCTGCTAACAACGAACTACTAACCACTGCCAAATATCTCCCACAGCCAAGTAAGAGTGAAGAGCTGTTTATTTTTCATAGAACAACTTTAAATCAAGTCAGATTGCAGACATTTTTTATAAAAACCTTTTTCCTATGTACGCATTGTACGAAAGGGAGAATCAAGAACAGCTAAAATCTCAGGGAGGCATTAATGGTGTAACAAGATTACAACGAATACAGAACATGAAACAGCACCTATAATTCCTTTTCCAAGCACCTGATGGTGCAGCCAAGATTACAAACAACAGATACACAACATGAAGCACCAGCAGTATTTCCTTCACCGCTTCAAGAATTCAGCATTTTGCGCAGCAGTTGCAGCGTAGCTGGTGACTAAACGAAATGCACTTAATCACTGTTTTCGTTCTCAGAGTGAGCATCGGTGGCGAAGGGCATTAATAGATGAGAAATCCTAACTGTTGCCTCTCATCAGTTGCAAAGGGAGTTCATAGAAGAGAAATCTACAATAAGTCACCTGCTTAGAAAAGTGTGAATATTTCGAGCCATGGAAACTCGTGACAAGCTATATGGCCTGTCTGCCTATATCGATTTCATGTTGGATTCCCAGTAAGACTAGGGTATATCCCTAAAACAAATAGAAACAAGAAGAAAAATAAGAGCAATGGTAGGGATGGATACATATTTTTTTAACTAAATCTTTACCATCAGATGCTGCATTTCTTGTGGTGAAGTTTTTCAGATCATGGAGGGTTGGATCTTAACAATCAACGGGGACCTATTATCATCGAATTACATGCAACTATCACAATCGCCGCATCATTCAGTAAAATTGTTGATAAGAAACTTCTATTATATATGGCAATATTCTGAAAATAAAGGCGTCTTTCACAACTTTATAGTGTTCCACTGATCAATCAGCTATGAACGATTAGCAATTGTTCTAACTATGAAATGTTCATACCTTACAACTAGTGGAGATTTTCAAGCCTAATACATATCAAACCAGAACAGCTAAAACCTGCAAGGATGAGAATTCAACATGTTGATAATTGATATATGACCTAACACGAGAATATTCAAATGAAATTATTATCTTTTACCATAGAAATTCCCGAGGTATTTCTTTACCTGGTAGCCAATTTCACAAGCATGGGACCTCAGTTGAAGAAGAAAAAATGAGTTGAACAGGGGTTTCATGGAAGATCTTCCACTGTAAAATCGCACGGGTAACATCTCCCTAATCTAACAAGCTCCCCCATCACAGTCACACTCCACGTCTGAAAAACAACATAGGACCAAAACATATAAAGGAATACAAATGGCATTGCTTTAACTTCTTAAATGAATAGCTTCCACTAGAGAGTTTACCGTCAAAGCAATTTACAGGGAAAACCTAGAGAAGACTTTCCCGTTATTTTATTCTTTGGGTTTTGCTTCTTTAGGATATCATTCTCAACTGTTGCTTGATTATCCATGTAAAATGGGACAACCTCAGATTATTCACCACTTTCCTTATTTCTGCTTGTTTCTCTATCAAAAAAATACTATTTAGCAACCTGACTAGTGGGAAACAGTAGAGCTGCATGTTGTCAGCGAAGCATCATAATTCTTGAGGTCAAGGTGTTAGAAATAAATCGATAAGGATACACAAAAAAATTCAAATTATGGATAATTCCGGAACATCAAGTTATCATCTTTCATGCAATTTTAATAGGACGATAATAGAAGTGTATACGACTTTGTTTTCCTTGATAACCACGCTTTGAGTCGTCATCAAATCTGGAGAGATCCAAAACCATAAAATAAACATTGCATATGCAAGAGAAGACTTAAAATTACAAGGAAAAATCTTTGAACGCCAATGCAACCACGAAAGTAAAATATGCATAAAACTTACTAGGCAAGTCTGCATGTACCCTCATGCTCTGTTTTGAGCACTCTTCCATCACAAAACTCCCTTCTATATCTGCTACTAGGCACAAAACTTCTCTGCATTCACTTCTAGCAACCTCGCCTCGCACTGGACCCTCTCTCCAATCAGCAGAACCACAACTCAAGCTCTTTTTGATCAATAGCTTCACTAATGTAACTTTTCTGACATTTTCGTCACTACTCATATCTGCTTGCAGTACCATTCTGCTGCCAATCTCATCACCTCAGCAACCATATCTTTACGCAACTAACAGTCCTTCTGATTGCTCCACTCCTAAGCCTTCTCGTTCTACATTAACTTCTCCAACCACAATCACCCGCTTTTTGCACGGTTTTTGGAGAAGCTGAGGGATCAGTGCTCATCCACTAAATCTTTTAAATATTTCAATCTCGGTAGTTGCCCATATGCGATTTTTCCCATCCCTAGTATAGTATTGGAACGTAGAGCCATATAATGACCCAATAAACCAAACATTCTTTTAATGATGAATGGTAAACATGCGAGAGAGCAAAGAAAAGGGCCGTTCCACATTTCCAGCCATTATAGTTGTCGAGCACTTAACGCTTCTTCTCACATATGTACAATGCTGTCAATCGAGAAACAAAAAATCATAACGATGAGATTCAGAACAATAGGGTAGGAGATTCTGAGTGTGAAGACCTAATACCCTACGAAGGAGTTGTGAGCATTAGGAGTGCACTGATGTTAGGATCAAGAAATCTATGTCAAACATTCAGAAATAAACGATGATCACATCAATTGGGCCCCTGAACTTTCAAGGGAGTGAATGAGTTCACAACAAAAAATAAAAACAGATGGATTAAACAATCAAAGCACATGGCTGCCTGATGCTTGGAATCATCTGCAACGCACTGTGAATAAAAGGGATAACTCTTTTGATGACCTCTTTAACACAGCTAGAAACTACAATCAACTCCATTTTGGAGATCACATGAAAGAGACCAAATTCATGTAAAGTCGTATAGAAAGCACAAACTTTAAATTTTAAACAATTCTCTGCAAAATTCAGAGAGAGCAGAAAAACATAAACTTCATGGGGAACTTCTAGACCAAAATCTCAAACAGATAGAGTAATGACAGTAGAAATCACATAGCCATAAAGAAAGCGAGTAAGATTGGGTTTGGGGAGAATGTGAACACTAAAGAAAAGCTTGCGGATAAACAACTTTCCAAAGTCATTAATTAATCATGAAAAGATACGTTACATGTTCCACGAGATCAATAGATGGAAAACTACAAGAGCAATTCCACAACTCAAATAAAAAAATTGAACAATTCACTACGCAAGTTTGCAAATATCCTCATATTCAACAGCCTTGAGCACTCTCCCATCATAAATTCCCTTCTCTATCTGCACCTTGGCACAAAACTTCTCTGTATCCACTCCCAACAACCTGGCATTGGAACCTCTATACGCCCCATTCACTATTTTCACTAAACCCCCAATCTGCGGTATCACAGTCTCGAGCTCTTCCTGATCGACCCTCAACTTATGCTTACTCTCAAGCATCTCAATTTCAGCAACATACTTATCAATCACTTTCCTCACTACCCCTTTCTGCTTATAATACCCTTTCTCTGCCAAAGCTTTACTCATTACCTTAACAATAATACCTTCGAATAACCAATAATCCTTCCTGTTACTCCTTTCCTTGGCCTTCTCTTCCTCTTTCATCAACTCCTCCAATGCTGATTTCCCACTTTTACCTCCATTGCTACTTTCCTTACTTCTCCCCGTCTTCCTCTCCTTGTCCTCAACTTCCTCAAAAACCAGTCTAGAACTAGAACTCTCCCCTCTATCTTTCCCAACATTATTACTCTTCAAACCAAGCGCGAAACCAACCTTCACACCACTGTCCAATTTCAACTCCTTGGCTGGCCGCACTTCACCATTTTCTACATCACCTCTCTCCACACCATCATTGTTAACAGTAAACAACTCTCCAGCCTTCTCGATCTGCTTCTTAATCTCCCTCTCTTGCTTCTCCTCTTCGGCCAAATCCGCTCTAACTCTCTTATTCTTCATGCTCTCCTTGAAAATCGTCTCTGAGTCCCTATCAATATAAGTAATGAACCACCCTTTGGGCGTTTCCTCAACTTTACACTTTCCAGTTCTCCCAAGATACTTGACAAATTCCGTCAACGTCGCCCACTGCGTCGAGTTCATATGAATATGATGCCTATCATGAATATACTCATTATAAACCACGGTCGCCGCGACACGAGAAAACCTATGGCTCCGTTTCATCATGTCAAGGAATTCGTTTTCGAATTCTTCAGAGTAGCCGTCGATGATTCTGTTAGGGTTTTGACCGAAGACTTGCATTTGCCGCTGGTGGCTCTCGCTCATACAGTGGCACTTGAAACCGTTCTCGTCTCGACATTGTTTCTGACACATTTGACAGTACCATCGGAGTTTTTGAAGACCTTTCGCTTTGATTCGATTCGCGATTGCTTTCGGTGTGAGGAAATCGTTCTTACCCATTTTTTAGGGTTTGATAAATTGAATTGCAATCGGAATTAGAGAATTACCTAGAAATTTAATAAAAAAATAATAAAACACAAATTAGTTTTTCTTCTAGAAGAAAACTAAAATTAAAATTAAGCACTTTACCTCTAAATCTAAAAGCGAATAATATTGGGGGGGCAAGAAGAAGAAGCAAGGTTGATAAAAAGAAACCGACCGGGCTTAGGATTTTTAGAACGCGGAAGTTAACTCGCATACCTGCGCGTCGGTTTGAAAAAGGCTAATTTGTGAAAAGATCCCTGAGAGTTTGATCAAACCCAATTTTACCCCTGATTTCTCATTTGTTTTATTTTGGTCCCTTATACATGACGTCAAAAATCCCAGATTTAAATTTATTTTGGCTTGTTTTGTCTCGTGTGTACTGGAATTTGTTGTATTTGGACTGGGTCTTGTTCAAAAGAGCCTCTACCGCATACACTGAAGATACCTACTGCATGTTTGACAAATTGTCTATAAGGGTCAATATTTGCTCCCTGTATTGTTTGAGAAAACTCATTTTTCTTTACCCTTTTGCCTTGTTATAGAAAGCCTTCTGTGTCGAGTTTCTGTGCTTGGGATTCGATTAATAATTCTTGGTCTTGCTGGAATCTTGTTCCTCTGTTTATCCAAATCTTCTTTTCTGTTAGCAAATTTTGTTCGTTTAGTTACTCGTAAAAAAATTGTTAAATTGTAATTAGGTTCTCAGTTATTATATATATATAGAACAAGTTTGCAGAGGCAATGGACAAGATAGTGATGGTTATGGAGGATGATAGGGAGATTTGAAGCCGACTTGATGAGCACCGTGACAAATAATAGAAATAAAGATTTAAATGTATCGGTGATCCGTTTGATGTTTCCGTTCCACGAGGAATTTTGAGGCTCGAATTGAGTTGAGATGGTGGCAGAGAGAGTTGAGGTGATGGCGATAGGTGGTGAAGATGGTGTTCGGTTGTGCTGACAGCAGTGAATTACTCCACCATTGAAATATTTTCTGAAGCCACAAAGAGATTTTCCGAAGAGAGGCAAGGGGGAACTAGTTTCACTTTTCAGGAGGACATTATAGTTATTGTTGATGGGTGCATGATTAAGATAATAATAATAATGATAAGGCCACAGCCTCGGTTGGGCTGCTAGCGAGCCCAACTGGATCTCCCTCCTATCTTTTTTATAGGCACCTTTTTGTTTTTTTGTGTTTTTTTACTGTTATTTATATGTTTTTTGACTTGCTATCTTAAAATATTTGTATCTTGAGTTATTTTCATAACTTAATTCAATATTTGAAAATATTAGGTTGATGTAATTCGTTAATATAATATTAGAGATTTGTTAATGAATTCAAAGCTAATTTTATCATTCTAATTAATAAAAATTAAATATAAAATGGTGTATGATTATACAAATTTATAATCCAAAAAATTTAACTTATTAAAAATAAAATATTAAAAATAATTTTATATTATTTTTTATCTTTCTCTCATCCATAAACCCGTCTTTATTTTTCATCAATAAATTAGAGCTCCAAAAATTATTTTTACATCACTCTCTCTAGTCCATGTAAATGCTAAACATACAGAAGATATATTTGTTTTGTGAAAAATAATTTTGTATTTTTCTGACAAGCAAACATTATAAAATTGTCAATAAAAAGATTTATTAGAGATTAGTATTTTTTTAATGTCATGAAAGGGAAAAGTAATTTTCACAAGATTAATAGATTGCTCGAAACCCATTTAAATCATTCTCGTTTGTTTTTATATTTTAAAAGGATTTTTATTTTATATAATCGGGGCCTTGATGAATACATCTTTGAATAGATCTCATGGCATCATAAAATATTCGAGAAATATAGTGCTCTGGAAGATAATAGACAAACTTGGGGTTGGTTGATTCTTAAGCTAGTAGCATTTAGGGAATAAATCATTGGTCTTGTTTTCTCTGCTAATTACATAGGCACAGCTACGTCAATCTAATGACATAAGCCCGTGAACGAGATCGATTGAGACCATTCACGCCATCATTTCAGGGAAAGTATAGAACTGTATACAAAATACGAGTTCCTGTAGCATTTTTCAGGTGCAAGAAACCTTGAGAATAAATTGTGTATAAAATTATTTTTTAATGATTTTCCTTATATTTAAGCTCTTACTGAATAGTGATAACACAAGGAACCAGCCAATAACCAGACTAACCTCCTAAAGATACCCATTCAATTTTAAAAAAAATCTGTAATTTTTGCACGTTCAAACCTTCTTGATTTATTTCTGATTTATTTCCACATACAATCGACTTCCGTTCAGCGATCATAATTTAATTTTTTAGCTGTGAATGCATTCCTGAACATGGGGGTTGAGATGATCCAAATCACAAGAGAGCTTATCAACTCAAGGTCCATCAATGATTACATATTTAATGCATAATAATTCTGTCTTTTTTAGCTGTGAATGCATTCCTGAACATGTGGGTTGAGATGATCCGAATCACAAGAGAGCTTACCAACTGAAGGTCCATCAATGATCACATATTTACATGTGGGTTGAGATGCATAATAATTCTGTCTATTTCAGAATTTTTACAAGATGTAGTTTATAAGTTAGTTCACCCATCCTAGTTATATTTTATGAATAAACAATAAAATAATTAATCAAATTACACACAACTAGCAATAGAGGTCATTTCTTCCCTTTCATTAATATTTTACTTGTTTGAATAAACATCCAAGCGTAATGGAATAGATCAAAGCCAATGTCGTCGTAATATATTAGGCTGGCCCATCTCCTTACGATCAGGTAAAATACAAGGAAGGAACCTTTAATAAACACACTACATTGCTGTGCACGCTTGCGCGGTTCGATTTCTTAGTGAAATATAAATTTCAGCTGTGTTGAAAAGCAACCAGATAAAATGGAATCAAAAATTAAATTTATAAATGTTAATTAATCAGTGAATTGAATTAATATAATAAAAAATTGATTGACCAAAAAACACGCAATATGCTTAAGCTCAATATAATTTCTCAGTCGCTACGATATTCCACCCCACTAAAAAAAAAGAAGAAACCACCCTCAATTCCAGGATGTTTCCTTTGTAGGTCGGTTAATTACCTATCTATATAAGCCACATGCATTAAGAGGAGGCTCTTCACTTCGAACCAAAAACCAAACTGCTCCTGTATACAAACATAAACGCTCACCATCCTGGGTATCAAAGAGGTGCTCGTGGTTTCTAAAGCCTGCCGTGGGAGCCAAGACTAATTCATTACAGATCCTAGCGGGAACATTTCGGTAAGATAATATTTTATCTGCTTGGTATTTATTTATTACGATTAATAATTCATGTGTGTTTTTTAATATATTTTTATGTACTTCGCATTTAGTGAAATCAATCCATGTATGATTCTTGTTTTATTCAACGAGTGGTCTAATGGTTCCGCACTCTGCCTAGTTCCATCCCCGCTTTTCTCTTTCTTTTCCCGAGGATTACATCTCCGAAAAAGGCAACAAGCCAGGTGTCTGATGATCACAAGATGAATATCATTTGTTAGCCTACTCTGAAATTCACGCATACTCACTCGCTCTCTTAATTCATAAACAATATCTTTGTTGTTGAACGGGTAGTCTACGTACTTTTCTTTCTTTCTCCTCTTTTCATTTCAATCTGGAAACATATTCTCTTATAAATATAGCTTAATTTCGGATAAAAACATCAATATTATTTGGTGATCAATTCTTCTTCTTTTTTCGGTTTGGGTCTATTGAATTTCACACAACACTATACGTGTTTTATTACGCACTTACTTGAGATTAATTGAGCAGATTTATTTTGCTTCAACAGATATGGGATTAATTACCAAGATTAAACATTCGAGTCATAGCGAACATTTTCTCTTGTTGAAGTATCCACGACAGCCTTATGAATGTAACGGATCCAAAGTACTGGGGCTTGGCCCATGCTACGAATGCGAGCACGAAGACTGCAGCTTCTATCTTCACGAGGAATGCGCAAATGCTACTCCATGTGCCTTCCATTCATTTTTAAAGTGCACCTTGAGATTTTACTCCAGGGCCCCACAAGGGGGTGGAAGATTCTGTGACGCTTATGGACAAGATGTATTAGGGTTCGTGTACCAGTGCAAACATAATAAGATTGACCCACACGATTACCATCCCAGCTGTTTAAAGCTCCAGCGTAACTTAACAGCTGAAGATGGCACGAGGTTACACCTGAGGAAGAAGCTGCCATCGAAATGCTTAAACTGTGGAAGTAGAAAAACTTCGAACGGAATCAAAGGCTGGTCCTATGTTTCTTCCTGTGGTCAATATTGTTACCATGTAGCATGTGTGAAGGACATGATCTTGAAGAAGTGGAAAAAGGGTTATTTCCTTCAAGATGGCAATGTGAATGAGACAGATAATTACCTAGCACTTCAAAGTGCCCTCCCAAGTAGAGAACTAGAACTCCCAAGTGGGAAAAGTTCAAGCAAGGCCAAGAATAGATGGAGAAAGGCAAAGAAAGCTATTATGCTTATTATTTCTGCTTTGTTTGGAGATCCTTCGACTCTGATTTCATTGTTTGTTCAACAGTTGCTCTCTGATTAAAGCGTAATACAGGCCTCATCGATGATTTTGCTTTCGTTTATAGCTATATTCTTGAAATTAATGTTTGTTTGAGTGCCAATGCTATCTATGTATCCTCTTTTTTTTTCATGTATATTGTTTCTCTGTGTATAGGTTTTTCCTGAAGATTGTGTTTCTCAAACGGTTCTAAAAATTAATATTGTAATTAAGTATCCATGTAAGATTTCAAGGAAAGGCTAGCTAAGCATGCCATGTATAATGTTTTTCAGTGGACATGTAACTATACATGTCAGATTCTAAAACATATTGCATATAAGTCTACTTAATCTGTCATGAACATCTCTTTCTGAAACATTTTGTTATAGTTATGTCGAACGGATTACTAACCACAAAGCACATAAAATTAATATAGGAGGTCTCACTTGTTATATAGAACTATTGCGCTCTTCTGTTAGTGATATACCTTGATTTAAAACTATCTATGTGCATGAAATTTCCCCACATTTGCGTCCTCTCTCTTTGCGTCACAAGGCAGCTCGTATAGTATATATGATAGGCCGGCCAGTTTCCCACAGTATGATCTTCACACTACACCTATCCATCTACAAACAAAAGTAAACGACTTTTTCTAGAGAATAAACGTTTAATGTAGTTAATCAAATAATACTCCACTCTTTGAAAATATTTAAATGAATCAATCTTGATTGTATGCCGTTCATGAGAGAATCGACAGTAATACTGTTTAAAATTATAAATATCATCATGTATTTGCGGTGCACAAGCGACCTGCAAATCAATAATCAAGCCTATTATTATATAATTTGTTCATCGAGTGTTGATCTGCAATATTATATTCATTTTCATAGGAATTTACGCTTTCCAAATATTGGTATGGTTAAGTATCGAAAATTCCATGTGAAATGGGTAGAAATGCTTAGAGTTTTTATGCAACACAACCGGCTTTTTTTTAATAAAAAATATGAAACTCGTTAAACTAAAATAAAAAAACTTCTACTTCTAGATCAAAAGTCAACTAATATTTAAGAAGATTCTTCGGAGATATAGATAGAAACGGACATACATGCATGTCGTATTAAGGGCCGGTGCTCTAAAAATATACAATGAAAATTTTTAATTAAAACTAAACATTTAGAATTTAGATTCAAAATAGAAAAAATATTCTACAAGTGTACAAACAATTGATTCGATAGTCCACCAATAAATAACGTCGCTATCACTTTGATCACTTACTCGGTATTTCTTTTTACAAATAGGAGATTTGAAAGCTAATTTTTTAATTTGTAATTCGTGTAAAACAATTATTGAACACAAAAGTCTATGAAAGATCATACAATAATACAAAAGGCAATAAAAAAATCAAAAGATAACCTTAAATTAAGTAAATATCAGACCAATATTCAAATACTGTTAAAAAAAAAACATTAGATTTAGTAATACAATTTTAGATACGAGATTATTGCAGACAAAATGGACAGTTAAGGAAAAACCGAAGCCAATCTTAGTCACAACAAGCTTTACTTTATCATTTAATTCTATCATGTGATGTGGTATATATCATCGCATGATTTGACCATCTGAAATTCCTGGATGGAGGCAAATCAGCTTGAAATGAATTGCGTCTGTAAGCCTGCCTCGCAACCCTCCAACTCGTGGCTCACCAGTTAATACTTGCTTTATATATAAGCTAAATTAACCCCCCAAGGCATGGCTTCCCAGTGATTGATATTTAGTTGAGTGCAACGTCCAGCAATAACAAGACAAGCAAGGTTTTTTTACTTGAAAACAATGACTCGTCCTTTAGTACAAGTGTAAAGTGCAGAAAAAGCGCTTTTTTCTTCGGTTACTACACACTTGCGTGTTAGTTGACATGGATAATAATTTTCAAATCACTCATTTTGATACTGTTCTAGCTAAAACACATTTTATTTCAGAGTTCTTAGAAGATCTCGGGTATAAATTAGTTAACCCATCCTAAATATATTTTATGAATAGGCAATAAAATAATTAATTAAATTACGCACAACCAGCAATAGAGGTCATTTTTTCCCTTTCATTAATACTTCACTTGTTTGAATAAACATCTTAGCGTAACGGAATAGATCAACGCCAATGTCGTAATATATTAGGCTGGCCCATCTCCTTATGAGGTAAAATACAGGGAAGGAACCTTTAAGAAACACATTACATTGCTGTACACGCTTGCGCGGTTCGATTTCTTAGTGAAATATAAATTATAATCCACCCTCAATTCCAGGATATTTCCTTTGTAGGTCGGTTAATTACCTATCTATATAAGCCACATGCATTGAGAGGAGGCTCTTCACTTCGAACCAAAAACCAAACTGCTCCTGTATACATACATAAACGCTCATCATCTTGGGTATCAAAGAGGTGCTGTAGTTTGTAAAGCCTGCCGTGGGAGCCAAGACTAATTCATTACAGATCCTAGCGGGAACATTTCGGTAAGATAATATTTTATCTGCTTGGTATTTATTTATTACGATTAATAATTCATGTGTGTTTTTTAATATATTTTTATGTACTTCGCATTTAGTGAAATCAATCCATGTATGATTCTTGTTTTATTCAACGAGTGGTCTAATGGTTCCGCACTCTGCCTAGTTCCATCCTCGTTTTTCTCTTTCTTTTCCCGGGGATAACATCTCCGAAAAGGCATACAAGCCAGGTGTCAAATGATCACAAGATGAATATCATGTGTTAGCCTACTCTCAAATGCATGCATACTCGCTCTCTTAATTCATAAACAATATCTTTGTCGTTGAATGGGTAGACTACGTCCTTCTCTTTCTTTGTCCTCTTTTCATTTCAATCTGGAAACAAATTCTCTTATAAATATAGCTTAATTTCGGATACAAATTTCTCTTATAAATAAAGCTTAATATTCGGATAAAAACATAATATATTATTTGGTGATCAATTCTTCTTCTTCTTTCGGTTTGGGTCTATTGAATTTCTCACAACACTATACGTGTTTTATTACGCACCTGCTTGAGATTAAATGAGTAAATTTATTTTGCTTCAACAGGTATGGGATTAATTACCAAGATTAAACATTCGAGTCACAGCGAACATTTTCTCTTGTTGAAGTATCCACGACAGCCTTATGAATGTAACGGATGCAAAGTACTGGGGCTTGGCCCATGCTACGAATGCGAGCACGAAGACTGCAGCTTCTATCTTCACGAGGAATGCGCAAATGCTACTCCATCTGCCTTCCATTCATTTTTGAAGTGCACCTTGAGATTTTACTCCAGAGCCCCGCAAGGGGGTGGAAGATTCTGTGACGCTTGTGGACAAGATGTATTAGGGTTCGTGTACCAGTGCAAACATAATAAGATTGACCCACACGATTACCATCCCAGCTGTTTAAAGCTCCAGCGTACCTTAACAGCTGAAGATGGCACGAGGTTACACCTGAGGAAGAAGCTGCCATCGAAATGCTTAAACTGTGGAAGTAGAAAAACTTCGAACGGAATTAAAGGCTGGTCCTATGTTTCTTCCTGTGGGAAATATTGTTATCATGTGGCATGTGTGAAGGACATGATCTTGAAGAAGTGGAAGAAGGGCTATTTCCTTCAAGATGGCAAAGTGAATGAGACGGATAATTACCTAGCACTTCAAAGTGCCATCCCAGGTAGAGAACTAGAACTCCCAAGTAGGAAAAGTTCAAGCAAGGCCAAGAAAACATGGATCAGAAAGGCAAAGAAAGCTATTATGCTCATTATTTCTGCTTTATTTGGAGATCCCACGACTCTGATTTCAGTGCTTGTTCAACAGTTGCTCTCCGATTGAAGCGTAATACAGGCCTCATCGATGATTTTGCTTTCTTTTATAGCTAGATTCTTGTAATTAATGTTTGTTTGAGTACCAAAGCTATCTATATATCTTTGTTTTCGTATGTATTGTTTCTCTGTGTATAGGTTTGTCCTGTAGATTGCTTTTCTCAAAGGGATATGAAAATTAATATTGTAATTAATTATCTATGTAAGATTTCAAGGAAAGACTAGCAAAAGCATGCCATGTATAATATTGTTTTTCAGTGGACATGTAACCATGCCAGGTTCTAAAACATGTATACAAGTCTACTTAATCTGTCATGAATGTCTCTTTCTATAACATTTTTATAGTTATGTCGGATGGATTCCTAACCACAATCTCTGTGCATGAAATTTGCCGACATTTGCATCCCCTCTCTTTGCGTCACAAGGCAGCACGTACAGTATATATGATAGGCCGGCCAATTTCCCACAGTTAGATATTCACACCACACCTAAGATCCATTTATAAACTCTTTGAAAATAAACTTTTAATTATTAGTGTAGTTAATCAAATAACACTCCACTCTTTGACAATATTTAATCCAGTCAATCTTGATTACATGCCGTTCATGAGAGAATCGATAGTACTACTGCTTAAAATTAATTATAAATATCATCACGTATTCGCGGTGCACGAGAGACCTAAAGATCAATAATCAAGCTTATTATTATATAATTTGCTTATCAAGTGTTGCCCTGCAATAGAAAGAAAATATTATAGTGATTTTCCTTCGAATTTATGCTTTCGAAATAAGAGTGATTAAGTAAGTATCGAATATTCCATCTGACTTGGGTAAAAATGCCTCGAGTTGATATGCAACACTGTTCATGCACGCATCAAGTCACAACCGACTCTTTTTTTAATAAAAAATACAAAACTGTAAAAACTTATTAAAATCGAAATTAACAAAAAAAAAATCTACTTTAAGAAGATCCCTTGAAAATATAGATAGAAACGGGCATACATGTCGTATTAAGTTGACTAAATCTCTCGATGATGCTTAACATTCCCATGGACATGGGCATGGACAGTGTTGCCTCTCAACCCTCCAACTCGTGGCTCACGAGTCAGTACTTGCGTTATATGGAAGCTAATTTGCCCCCCAAGGCACGGCTTCCCTGTGATTGATATTTATCTTTGTATTTCTTTGTTGCTTATATGTCAGGTCCATGTCCATGTCCACGGGAATATTAAGCATTTTCGTTACATTATCAACCCAAATTAAAAAATATAAAATGGTTTCCTATATATATTTCAATTATGACGACTGAAAGTTGAGAATCTTTGAACATGTTGGTTTGTAAAATTTATAAATTAATTTTAATTAATCTGTATATTAAATTAATGTAATAAAAATCGGATTGACCAAAAAACACGCAATATACAAGCTCAATATAATTTCTCAGTAGCTACGATACACTCCACCAAAGAAACCACCCTCAATTCCAGGATGTTTCCTATTTAAGTCGGTTAATTACCCATCTATATAAACCACACGCCCTCAGAGGAGGCCCTTCACTTCGAATGAAAAACCAAACTACTCCTGTATACTGTATACATACATAAACGCACATCATCTTGGGTATCAAAGAGGTGCTCGTGGTTTATAAAGCCTGCAGTTGGAGCCAAGACCAATTCATCAGAGATCATCCTAGCGGGAACATTTCGGTAAGATAATATTTTATCTGCTTGGCATTTATTTATTACGATTAATAATTCATGTGTGTTCTTTTAATATAATTTTATGTACTTCGCGTTTAGTGAAATCAATTCATGTATGATTCTTGTTTTATTCGACGAGTGGTTTAATGACTTCGCACTCTGCATCCCTAATTGCACCCCCGCTTCCCCTTTTCTTTTCTCGAGGATAACATCTCCGAAAAAGGCATACATGCCAGGTGTCTGGTGATCACAAGATGAATATCATGTGTTAGCATACTCTCAACCACGTCTCCAAAAATCATGACGTGATGCTAAAAAAAATTTAAAATTTATAAAGTAATTCTCGAGTTGAGTTTAGATTAAGGCCTATATTTTTTATAAAAATATATAATAATTAAGATTTTATTCACTTATTTGCATCCATAAAATATATTTTTTTTTAAAATAAGATTTCTTCAAATTCAAAAAAGAAAATCTCAAATACGCGGCTAGAGACTCGCTCTCTTAATTCATAAACAATATCTTTGTTGTTGAACGGGTAGTCTACGTACTTTTCTTTCTTTCTCCTCTTTTCATTTCAATCCGGAAACAATTTCTCCTATAAATATAGCTTAATTTCGGATAAAGACATAATATATTATTTGGTGATCAATTCTTCTCTTTTTTCGGTTTGGGTCTATTGAATTTCACACAACACTATACGTGTTTTATTACGCACTTGCTTGAGATTAATTGAGCAAATTTATTTTGCTTCAACAGATATGGGAATTTCCACGATTAAACATGCCAGTCATAGCAAACATCTTCTCTTGTTGAAGTATCCACGAGAGCCTTATGAATGTAACGGATGCAAAGTACTTGGGCTTGGCCCATGCTACGAATGCGAGCACGAAGACTGCAGCTTCCATCTTCACGAGGAATGCGCAATTGCTACTAAATCAGCCTCCCATCCATTTTCAAATTGCAGCTTGACATTTCACTCCAGAGCCCCGCAAGGGGATGAAAGATTGTGTGATGCTTGTGGACAAGATGTATTAGGGTTCGTGTACCAGTGCAACCATAATAAGAACCCACACGATTACCATCCCAGCTGTTTAAAGCTCCAGCGTACCTTAACAGCTGAAGATGGCACGAGGTTACACCTGAGGAAGAAGCTGCCATCGAAATGCTTAAACTGTGGAAGTAGGAAAACTTTGAACTCAAAAATCAAAGGCTGGTCCTATGTTTCTTCCTGTGGGAAATATTGTTACCATGTAGCATGTGTGAAGGACATGATCTTGAAGAAGTGGAAGAAGGGCTATTTCCTTCAAGATGGCAAAGTGAATGAGACGGATAATTACCTAGCACTTCAAAGTGCCATCCCAGGTAGAGAACTAGAACTCCCAAGTAGGAAAAGTTCAAGCAAGGCCAAGAAAACATGGATCAGACAGGCAAAAAAAGTTATTATGCTCATTATTTCTGCTTTATTTGGAGATCCCACGACGCTGATTTCAGTGCTTGTTCAACAGTTGCTCTCCGATTAAAGCGTAATACAGGCCTCATCGATGATTTTGCTTTCTTTTATAGCTAGATTCTTGTAATTAATGTTTGTTTGAGTACCAAAGCTATCTATATATCTTTGTTTTCCTGTGTATTGTTTCTCTGTGTATAGGTTTGTCCTGTAGATTGATTTTCTCAAAGGGATATGAAAATTAATATTGTAATTAATTATCTATGTAAGATTTCAAGGAAAGACTAGCAAAAGCATGCCACCCCGCTTGCCGGCGGTACCTTGATCTATCAAAGCGCTAGTTTTTACGTCAAATATAGACTTCAGATTTTTCATCAAATAATTTATTTGGACAGAAAACTAAAATTGACCGTTACAAGTATGAGTACGAGCTACGCTAGATACCATCATCCTATAACACACAAGTAGCGACCTTCCGTCTTCATGGGTAAGTCAGTGTCTTCTGGGACTTCAGCATATACGAGATGTACACAGTACAAATATTGTATATTACACTTGCACCCGTTTTGGGTTAAAATATATACCGGAGGAAAGTAAAAACGACAAATCCGGGGCCTCTTGATTATTATTTTTTTGATTTTTCAATATATACATACACATGTGGTGTTTCCTGTGTTCTTGATGAACTTTTATGGCTCTGGCACTTTCCACCTTTCAGTCTCCTTTTTGTTTGTTTAAAGAAATAACATCTGCATAATTATTAAGAAGAAAAAAAATATTATTTTAATATATTTATAAATAAAAATATTTTAAAAATTAATCATCACCACAGGCGCAATCACTATTTAAATATCTCAACTATTGTATTCCTTCTGTCCAAAGAAAAAGAAATATTAAAAAAATCAAAGAAAATCTGACCACTGCCTCAGTTTCTCAGCAATAGCACCGAAAGGAAATTCGGTGACATTTTTCTTTCAAATATACGAGTAGGAAATATAAAAAGAAAAAGGTACTTTCTCCGCACTTTACACTTGTGCGAAAGGAGGAGTCACAGTTTTCAATTGTTATTTTCCAAGGGAAGAAACCTTCCTTGTCCTGTTCTTGCTGGACGTGGCACCCAACCAAATTTTTTTGATTAGTTTTAAAAATAATTTTTATTTAAATATATATTTAAATAAAAATTATTTTTAAAACTAATCAAAAAAATTTGGTTGGGTGCCACGTCCAGCAAGAACAGGACAAGGAAGGTTTCTTCCCTTGGAAAATAACAATTGAAAACTGTGACTCCTCCTTTCGCACAAGTGTAAAGTGCGGAGAAAGTACCTTTTTCTTTTTATATTTCCTACTCGTATATTTGAAAGAAAAATGTCACCGAATTTCCTTTCGGTGCTATTGCTGAGAAACTGAGGCAGTGGTCAGATTTTCTTTGATTTTTTTAATATTTCTTTTTCTTTGGACAGAAGGAATACAATAGTTGAGATATTTAAATAGTGATTGCGCCTGTGGTGATGATTAATTTTTAAAATATTTTTATTTATAAATATATTAAAATAATATTTTTTTTCTTCTTAATAATTATGCAGATGTTATTTCTTTAAACAAACAAAAAGGAGACTGAAAGGTGGAAAGTGCCAGAGCCATAAAAGTTCATCAAGAACACAGGAAACACCACATGTGTATGTATATATTGAAAAATCAAAAAAATAATAATCAAGAGGCCCCGGATTTGTCGTTTTTACTTTCCTCCGGTATATATTTTAACCCAAAACGGGTGCAAGTGTAATATACAATATTTGTACTGTGTACATCTCGTATATCCTGAAGTCCCAGAAGACACTGACTTACCCATGAAGACAGAAGGTCGCTACTTGTGTGTTATAGGATGATGGTATCTAGCGTAGCTCGTACTCATACTTGTAACGGTCAATTTTAGTTTTCTGTCCAAATAAATTATTTGATGAAAAATCTGAAGTCTATATTTGACGTAAAAACTAGCGCTTTGATAGATCAAGGTACCGCCGGTAAGCGGGGATGACATGATAATATTCTGTGAATAAATGAATGGCGAGTGTGTGTTATTTCGAGGGCCATTTTTTACAGAAACGGAGGTTATTGCAGAGAAAACGGGGCGAATGATGGGCTTGGTTTTCAGCCACACAACCAAGGCTGGGTTTCCGGACCTAGTCTAGACCCAGTCTGGTGCAGCCACATGGCTAGGTTTTCCAGCTGTCTGGGCCCGAGCCTGATAATTATTAGTAGCTAGAATGACAAATTGTTCCGAAGTTTATGTGCTCAATTCTTCTATAGAAAGACTAGACATTAACATAACATTGATTCAGTAAACTGTTTAACAAAGTGAGACTCTCGCCCCCGCAGCTATATGCTTTAAATTAGCCAGAAGGAAACTAGGACAACATATATTACATTGGTGACAAACAAATTCCAAACGAGAACGCGAACGGTGATTTCTTAGGACTTGAACGGAAAATCAAAACACACTATAAACACGAAACTAGGCGCTGATACAATTAAACTTTCTTTGGGAGCGCGTATGATGAGAGAACGGATAATATAGCCGTGCACACAAATCCGAGGAGGAGGAGACTAGCGGATGCATAACCTTTGTTGAAAAACTTATCACCTCCTAGCCCTGCAAATTGTGTCTTCAAGTCTTTTGTCGCTCCAAAAGCCGCAGCAGCACCCGTGGCTAGTATGTACGATACAACCTGCCCAAACACAAAACAAAAGTGTCCAGCCATCATCATGGAAAAAAAAATCCAACTAAGAAATGTACATATCAAAAGGGAATTAGGTGTCAGGCCAGATCTAGTCCTGAGGCTTGCTTCCACCGCGCAGGATTATCTCTCATCAGAATTCAGAGGCTAGTCTGGGCTGCAACTTCCTGGATCTTATGCACTAATAAACGGGCCAGCCTTGGTTTTGAAGAATCAACTTTTATTTTTATTTTTTATCAACGTCATCTTGTTGATTTTATATGAAAACTGGAAACAATCTTGTGTTTCTCAAAAAGTAAATATTCGAAGCAAAACATCTTTAAAAGCACGAGTAATTAACGTAGAATCCCTGAGTAAACGGGCATCGAAAAATCATACTCAAAATTATCTTCTGAATAAATTAGAGTATGAATGTATGGGAGGACAACGGCCGGGCTAGGCCATATGATCAGAGCAGACTCTCCGACAATCATTTAATTCATATCCGTCGTTTTTAGAGTTTTCCTATATTCTCTGTCCATCCCTTTTTAAGTCAATTTAAACATGGAAATCTTCCAATAAAATCGAGGGATCGATCATGTTCTAAACGTTGTACCTTGTCACCATAGAAATCAAACACAAGGTTGCCGTCACCACTTGTCTGGACGCCGTTTCCTTTGACAATATGGTTTAAAGTGAGAGCAATTTGCAAAATTGTGTACGCTAATCCACATGCAATTGCCGCAAGCATGTATCTGCGATTTATAGAGAGTAAGAGATATTAAGAATCACTAAAAAATCGAGTTTAAAAAAGGCAAGAGGAAGAGAACCTGTATAATTATGTATGATAGCATCAATGCTAGTACCTAGCTTGTTATGCACAAATTCTTGCATTGCAAAGCAAATTCTAGCAAGGATCATGTATCCGATCACTTACCGATAAGAATAAATATCCTTGAAGCGGAATTTAAACTCTTCGAAGCCTATTTCTAAGGTGCCAGTATTGGTGGTCAAGATGACAAGTGACACCACAAGGAAAGCAAAAGTGAGGACCCTCAAAAAAAGAGCGGTCATTCGAGAAGCCGTGGATGGTGGTGGGGGGGCGGTCATTCGAGAAGCCATGGATGGTGGTGGGGGGGCGGTCATCTCTCGTTTACTGCAAAATTAATGCTAGCTATAGTATTAATTTCAGTAATTAGCCAATTAAGAAGATAGTGCAATCGATGCTCAACATTCATCTCGATTTATAACCAAGTTGACGGAGGCTAGAGCCACTACAGGGCCATGATTCCATCGTTTACTTTGACTTTTGCATCACCTAGCATACCCAGCTGGTTAACGAGCCCAAGTAGTCAACATAAACATGAGTTTACTTGCACTCAGAATTCGGAATGTAATTAGCTGGCATCGTAACATGCTTGGTTCAATGACCCGAAACAAAACGTAGAGAAGAAGCTCTCCGTTTCCATCAATTGTGTTCATTTTTCCATTCCACGTATCCGCAACTTCGGAGAACATTACCACCATTTTTCAATCCTTCAATGAAATAGAATCTCATATAGAATTAATCTAGACGTCTTAAAAAACTTGTGCAACATCAATAGTTCATATAGTGTAGATTCTTATTTTTCAGTATAGAATTAATAATTCGTTGGACAACCTGATGATTTATAATTACAGTTGAATTTATTAGATGCACGGTTGTCCTTTGCAAGCATTTATAACCAAGTTGATCTGTCATTAAGATAATTCGAGGTTGAAATTAAGTCGAATTTCAATAAAAATTAGAAAAAAATCACTTAATATAATTTGATAAAAAAAACTTAAATTGATACATGAATCTATTAGCCTAGAAAAAACTCAGTTATGATTTATTAATATTTTTTATTTTTTTAAATGATATCATTTTTTAGTTTTTTTATAAAATAAAAAAATTGAGTGAGCTCAATTACTTTTAACCGTACAATTGGTCAAATCAATTTTAAATTCCCGTAGGAATGAATAAATGATCTTGAACTTAACCTCCAACATGCGGATTAATTAAAACAATATCTAAATTGATCACTGATTGGTTTATAACGGTGCAAACTCTCATTTCCAACCGAATGTCATGTGATCATGTCTAAGTATTGTCAGCTATCTCTACTAATCTGGTTTCATGCGTGTTCGTCCGATATCAAAGCAAAGGTTGTGGGCTGTCACCGCATCAGAATCGCGTGCTGTCAGTATAAGTTTCATTAAAATATTTATAGATTAAGCACAAGTTGACTTGATGTCTTCTCGTTTTAGAATTTACCTCTTAACTCAGAATCGCTTGCAAACATTTTGGCGCTCAGTTTTGTACTTAATCCTGTCGATAGAATAATTATAGATAAATTATTAATATCAATATTAATTAAAAAAATTATCAGTAAAATTGTTAAATCTAAGTAATGCTCAAAGCTGCACAAGATATTGCTCTTGTGAGATAAGTCGTCCACTTGTCGTCTACCATGGATTGCTGGCCTGGCCTGAAGCAAATTTTCGGTGTTGCAAACTACTCTCGTCCTGGGGCATGGGAAAGACAACCCTTTAAAAACATTTTTTTTCCCTTTATGTTAATACGACCAAGTTTGGATCGGGTTATCCAAAACATTAAAAACTTGACTAAAATATCAATTAATTTGTTTAAAATCAATATATTTTAACCGGTTCAATAAAAAATATAATATAAATTAAACTTTGATACCGAGGTAACCACGAGATTAGTTTAAATATAATATAAATTAAACTTTGATACCGAGTTAACCACGAGATTAGTTTAACATATGACATGAACAAATAAAATGTGGTAGATGTTTTCATATTCTATTCAAGCCATAACTTCACTGTCGCCCTAGGCCCTTCCTGGCTAAATGATGGGCCGTTTGGTATTACTTCTTCAACAACCACTAGCCATTTCAACTCTTTAATTGCATTATACACAAATTGTATACAAAAATATGCGGTCCCGACTCCCATTAGTCTCTCATACATGTACGATTATGTGTTTTTTGTTTTATTTTTTATGAGAGCGTTCCGGTTTAATTAGGATTTATGAAAAAAATGAAACTCGAACTTGGAATTTCAACCCCCCTTCAGTAAAAACCACCGCCCGTCTATAAATTTAATTCTAAGAAGTGTTGTTTTGGAGCATATTTATAGTTTATTATGAATTAATAAACATTTTTATTATTTATTTAATGATTAAGTTTGTCACGGGACTCGCAGCTTTAGTGTATCAGATTTATTTATTTTTTCTTTTAATTGAAATTTATACAAACCTCCACAACAGGATTAATTTATTCAAGCAAATCCTCTTTTCCATGACTTCTTGATTCAAATTATTGATGATTTAGTGATCATTCGACCTGTCATAGCTCATGGATTGCTGATTCCCCCGCACTTCAGCCAAGTGTAAAACTTCTCACCATCGTTTTTCTTGGAGAAAAAAAAAAGGAGGCCCGATTAAAGGTGATCCATATGCACCCATCAAATTCAGACTTTTTTTGTTCGTTCCAAAACAAAACCCAGCTTGGTGGGCTGAATTGGGCCCGAACGGCATGGTTAATTTCCTTCCATAAGTGCCCTCTCAGGTCACTCCTGCGCAATCTTGAGCAATTGCTTTAGCCACGTGAACGCATTAAATCAGCCTTCGTTCTGTTCCATGGAAACTTAAGATTCTCCCCGAACAGTCGTCCAAATAATAGAATAGGACGGGTCAAAAGCAGATGATAGAACAGAAAACGTGAGAGAATTTTAGCTTCTCCGAGTTGCCTAGGGTGCTGCCATTCGCACCTTTTATCTTGAAGAATGTGATGAGCTTCGGTACAATCTAAAGCCGGCCTTAAATTGATTAAACAGGCCTTCTCTTTAGCATGGAACCAGTGTCTTTTGCCTGTCAAATATGATTTTGTGACCACTTTTCTGTATCCCCACAACCTCACTACGGTTAATTTAAGCTTCTAGCCAGGACTCCTCCCATTGATCTTGCCGCCGGTTAAACATTTTCGATTCACGGGGACCCATTCACCCAAGATTCCCATGATGCACACCACTAGTCCATGTCATGATATCCAAATGGGCCTACTAGTTGGAACCTAACCGAGTGCAATTCACCTAAATGTTTGATCATACTGAAAAAATGAGAAAAAAAAAAATCACACCCAAGCATATGTAAAACGATCTCAACATATATAGCGTGGCAATAAAAAATAGACCGAATAAAATGTTAATATATCTTATAATCAAAAGATTAACCTACGAATCTCATAACTTAGATTGAATGACAATAACACCTTTTATTCATTTCTTCTTGTTATAAGGCAGCCTGCTTTTTTCAAATCTGATTTGCAAATACAATTCCCTCTTTGAATAAAACTTTAATGTCTTCAGGTCTAGGAAATTAGGCCCTTTACATATATAAAAGTTTTGAAATTCTATTTGGTTGATTTTTTTCTTATCTTCAATTCTACATATAAGATTTTATTCCATCCTTTTGTTTATTTATTATTATCGAAGCCTGGTATTTTCAGATATTGTTTTCGGATATGATTATCTATTCGAATGAGAGTTTTATGTCAATCGATTGGGTAAATGTTTTGATATTTTATTTTGTTATATGAATAAGATTGATGTCCACTGACAATGTTGGAAGACTAAAATCTTTCATTAATGGAGCTTGGTAATGCAATTCTTTTCTCCATTGATCTATATGGTAGAAAGGAATTTGTCTACGTTCATGATTTGAAAGAAACATGCTATTTTTTCAAAAAAAAAAAAAGTTTTGAAGGTTCATAAATCTTTATTTTTCATTCATGAAAAGTTCAAAAATTGCCATGAAAGACATTAATGATTCATCAAATCTATGAAGAATTTTAACATATTTTTTATAACAAGGTTAATTAAGGGAGTAATTCACTTTTATGAACGTGATATTAATATATATATTTTTAAATTATAAGAACAACATCAACATATAAACTGAATAAGTCATTTTCTTATAGCTAGCTCAAATCAACAACCTTTGCTATTAGTATACTAATTGTGGTTGATGAGTTGAAGAGTGAAGATCCATACTTTAATTTCAAGTAACATTAACTTTGGTCGGAAGTATCATTTACATTGACATTAAGAAGACTTTAAGGACAACTGACATGACATGGCTGTAGCTAATAGTCAAAACAGGGAAGGTCTCGTTGAAAAAAGGTTATGTCTGTCAATTGCCCTATCTCATTATCAATTAATCATGGAATCACCTCAATCAAAGGTAGAAATTTGATGAGTAATACCACCAATAAAGCTCATAAATCCTCTCAAAGTTGTTTTGACTCTCGAGTCTCGACTCACGAGAACCGAGAGAGAATGGCGCTGGACCCGTTCCCGTTTTTTAGTTTTGCCACCACCAATTCTGGTAACGAGTAGCTCAAGAGTTGGGCTAGATTAAAGAGGTTTCTTTTTTCTTTCTCAAATCCAAATAAAAATAGTGCAAGATGATGATATATCCAGACTACTTTAAGGCCTAAAGTGAGTGGGACGTCGACGTCATATGAATTTAAACAGAGGTAAATAATCAAGTAATTAAGACCCCAATGTTGTAGCCACATAAGAAAGAGTTACGGAGTTATATCAGCCAGGGAGTACTCTGACCGACCTCTTTAATGGCAACACACTTTCTTAGCAAGTTCTTTTGAATCAATGCTTTTTAGGAACAGACAATTATACATAATATATCCACAATTTTGCCTGTTATTTAATTACCAGACACGACAACTCTTGATCTGATATTTTGAGAGAGATAATGACAACAACCAAAACCATATAATTGGCTTTTCATTGGTGTAATCCTCGGTCAAACCTTGTAGGCAAAAAAAGCATCCCCATGCACTACAGATAATTACAGTGTGAGATGTTTGCTTGATTAGCAGAATCGATTTTTCATATAATCTAGCACTAAGGTCCACAATCACTTGTCAGCTAGCTAGGATAGCATGAATGGGAATTCTAAGCAAGAGCTTTCAGTAAAGCCAAGATACACATGCATTATAACTTAAGCATGAAGATAGTTATGAGCATCTATATGAAAAAAGTTAAATATCTGGTGGCTGAATATCTTCGAAGAAAACTTGAGCCATCCTTGCTCATAATTAAAGGCCTGGACTATAATATGTGAATGAGACATGACTGCTAATGAAAGAGCATTCCTGTATGTATGGCATGATATATAGCAATGGTCCTCCATATATAACCTTTCTGAACATTGCCCTAGTATATGTTTGTGCAAGTCCTGCTTAATCTAGTATCTTTTACCTGTTCGTTTTTCTTTTCTACAACAGTCCAAGATTTTTTTTTTTTAAAAAAAAAGATAACCTCTCCAATCTTAATCATTTTTATTTTAAAACTACCTTGCTAGCATATTCTTTTTAGTATTGAAAATTAGTTTCGACTTTACAGCTTGTAATACTAGAATTAGTATAGAATCTTTCTGTTACATACGAATAAAGATAGATTCAAACAATAAAAATCAAGGAGATCGCTGTCTTTAACTTATTTGGTAAAAGTAAAATTCAGCAGGGAAAGAACCACGGCACGTTCCAAATTGCATTTAAGGGCCTGCGAAATCACTAGCCTTGGAAATTAATACAAACATACTATAATATTGTTGTTATATATGCTCTTAACACAATGATGCCCTCAAAACATCGTCTTCAATTACGAGTAAGGAAGAGGGAGACTGGAAAAATTGATGATTACTATAACCTAGATGATCAATGACCGAATTACTATTTGATTATTTTTCACCTAATTGAAATATTGGATTCGTGAAGCATTTAACAACTTAGGGAATGCGCCACCAAGAAAAGGAAACATTTGATGGTGGATTTCTTTTAAGTTTGGCTGCAACGATCCTCGGGTACTTAATTTTGTGAAATGTTATAACCAAATGAAAACTATTTTGTAATTATAAGCATAAATAAAATCAGTATTATCTCTTAAAGGAATAATAAAATGACAAAGGGACGTGTTTTTTATATAATGGTGCATATACTTGGTGATATTAATTATTGTTTTTTACTTATATATGCTTCTAAATGGGATCTCCTTTTTTGTGTTGCCCTTCAAGTATAATATCCCCGGCAGCACAATTTCAAAGGGCTTTTGGGATTTTTTTCGTGAGGATGTTCTCCTGTGCTAGTGAAGATAATTACAGATCATGAGGATTTAGTTATCTAGAAGTGTAAGAAAAAAAAAATGTGTCCGGCATTGAGGGGGGCAAAAAAGAGTCCTTTTTCAGGATATGGGTCAACTATGTGGTTCTATATATATCTATGTGTTTTCTCTCCATATGAAGACATGTGTGCTTGCATAATTATTGCAGGATGCAATATATATATATTAGAATCATTACAAAGCTGTGTTTATATATATATATATATATATATCATTACAAAGCTGTGTTCGAATGAAAATTAGTGCTTCTCCACGCAAAATTCCAATAACTTTTATGTGGTAAATGATGTAAGGGAGAGCAAAGAGTATAAACATTCATCCAATGAGATCTTTAGCCCGAACACGAACAAAACTATGTCAATTAGGCCAAGATTAAAAATTAGATGAATAAGAAATAAGATACACTTGTGCCTACAAGTGCCTTAATTAATCACTAAACCTTGTCTCGTCGTTGTAATTAACTTTCATTCCTAGCTAGCTTCCTCGCTACCATGGTTCATAAAGTCTACGGCGCAGTACCGCTGCTGGTATTGGTCAATGACGTAGGTGCGCATAAACATACTAAAAAAGGGATAGGTATTTGGTTTTTTCTTTCCCGATTGTTGACGTGCTGCCTCTAACAAACAGAAACATCTAGCTAATCATAAGTTCACGAATCAGCAGACAAAAACTCAAGAACAATGATGCAATAGTCATCAGAGATTGTTTCTAGTCAAAATCCACTTCGAATATTCACCTTTTCATTCTTCTACTTACTGGAGATACTGTTTTTAATTTCTCTCGAGGAAAAACCAAACTTCGGAGAAAATCTTAGATGAATGTTTTGATTTTTCACATAAATTATTTTTTTGATTCCATGATCAGAGTTTCCATGTGAAACTAAACAAAAGTAGCTTAATTTCCGTTAAAAAAATAAATAAAAGTGACTTATTATTTTTCATCTTGATCACAAATCAACCAAAAAATAAATAAATTCTAATTTCCATATATAATTCTAAAAAAGATTAATGTGCTCTCCCTTGATGTTTCTCTGTCCGTATGGACGCTTTTAGTAGTTTAAGCTTGTGTTAGGCTCGACACAGTGATTAACAACATATACGATAATTCATCATGGCCTAGATAAGTCATAGTTCTACATGATATTCCGGCACTTATTGAATAAGAATTTTGCTCATTTCTAAACAGTTTATATAAAACCAAAGTACGTTTTACTTGTTGATTTTTTCAATAATTAGCTCATAAGTTTACTAATCTTATAATCAAAAGTATACCATTATTAACATAAGCCCACATGATTTTTTTTATCATGATAAAAGACATTTAAGTTATTTTTACTAGTACATTCGTACTTTCATAATTCTTAAAAAGAGAACATAATAATATATATAAATTAACATAAGAAAAATAGAAAAGAGGTAGTATGTGGGTCCAGCGTCATCGCAATAATCCATGGTATTGCCAGGCTAAAGGAAGCAAAAGATTTTAAGCCGACGCAAAACTTGAGCGTGACAAAATAGGCAGTGCTGACGACACTCTACAGTCCTATTTTTCAAAACTTTTCCTTTCAAGTATTCTTTTAATTATTTTTTATTTTAAATTAATATTTTTTAGATTTTTTCATGATTTTAATATGTTAATGCTAAAAAATAAAAAATATTTTAATATTTTTTAATTAAAATATACTTTTAAAAAAGCTGTTCATAAATTGAATATCTCTGTTTATCATCATTGATATTTTTACAGTAGCAAGAACATATATATAGAGGAATTACAGCTTGGAATATCTATGCTTCCTTTTGTTTTTTCCGAGGTGAATGTCAATGGGTTATTTAAATATTTGTTTGAGAAAAAAAATCTAACTTAAGTTATTCTTTCACTTTATATATAATTTGAAAAATAAAAAAATGTGGCACTCTCGTCATTTTGCCATTCTTTTTTTTTTCTTAAAAAAAAAAAAGCAACCTCTGATTAATTTCCAAAGCGAGAATGACCAAGAATCTAACAAATTGCATGATCGAGCACATGGGGAAGAACGTGAGGAGTGAAAGACTGGAATCTCAGAGGCTCATGAGGGAGAGGGAAAGAGAGATTTAAAGAAGTAAAAAACAATGCATCTCAAAAGCGAAAGCTGCCATGGAAGCAGAGAGAGCATCCTCACGCCTAAACTATAACATTACATGTGGCATCAACAAAAACGTTAATACAACATGCCGTTGCTTGGATTTCCGAGCTCCTTCTTCAAATCTTCTTCTCCTTGTTTCTTTCTTGTCTATGTTTTCTTTTTCTATTTTTTATCACCCACACCCTCACCGAGTCACATTTCGATCGACAATTTTCGGATCACTCTCGTCATTCATCAAAATCCCTCACAACCAACCGACCACAAAAAAACCCATGTCCACAATCACTGTTTCAATCTCATGAGAGAGGGGGAGAGAGAGATTTACTTTTTTAACAGATTAGAAATGGCTTTATTCCTTTATGGTAAATAGCCTTGGTTTTTGGGAAAGCAGATCTAAATCCCAGATTCCAATATTCCCTTATACTAAGATGCAAACCCAACAAAGATTTTCAATAATGACGATCATAATCCCCAAAAAACACGGTTGAGATTACAGACATTATGTTTTTCTTTTTATAATATTGGTCAGGGAACAAAAAATCAAAAAAAAGTTGAAGAAGTTCTAGCAGTTTTTGTACATTCTTGCATAACTTTTGACTCTGTCTAGAGACTAGAGACTGTAGTCTTACGTTAGTTTTTCGCAAACAAAATCCAAGAATCCTATACTAGATCATGGGGTGTCTATGCGTGGATTTGAGTGGAATTTTGGCGTTTCTTTCCTTTGCACCTTCTTGTCCATATACATCTATCTCTAGCACTCTCAGTTTCTAACAAGCACGGATACAACAAATAAGTACTTCTCAATCGGTCAATCACCCATAATTGTATAATCATTTCCAGTCTCCACACAAAACAAACAAATAAGTACGTCCAAAACCTTCCAAAACGATATTCTTCTTTACCACTCTCTCTTCTCAACTCTCACTCCGTCACTTTTGTGTCAAAATCTAAAGAAGTTGAGGGCACAAAGCTTAATGTGCTCAACAGCGATTTTTCTTGGGCATGTGAAAAATAACTTGTCCCAGGTTATAATTCCTAAGACTTTATGAGGGCAACGAGACATTTAGGAATTTGAAGTTGGGGAAATGGATGATTAAGGGAACTGAGGTTGCCGGGAAATTAATGAATGACTCACTTCAAGTTCGATGATGCGAGGTACTAAGAAAAAAGAAAGAAAGAAAAAAATCTTGACGACTAAGAAAGATCAAGGAAGAGTCAGGGAACCATTCAATCCAATCCAAGAGTTTAGGTAAGTTTCCACCATACGATTTTATATTACTAAAACAATTTTGATTTAAGATTTGCACAAACTCATCACTATCTGGTCTGTATTCAATTTAAATTAGAAAAAAGAATGGAATGGTAGCTAGATTCAAAACTCATGATTCTTAATTTGATCAATGAAGCTTTGATAACATGGTAGGAAGCACTTGATTTTTATATATCTCCAAACACAAACTGTATAACATAACCATCAAGAACTCGCCAGAAAAGGGAGATTGCCCACTGTGTTAACCTTAAAAGGCCAAGAAGACCCTAAACATTGTCTCATCAGTGTACGTGGTTGTTCTCTTTCTAGTTTTATCAGCATAACGGGCACAAGAAAGAGAGTTGCAGACTTGCAGGGTATGGAGACCTGTGTACATTTCATGAAAATAGTGAGGCTCGTCGAACTCTGAAGCTACTTTCACTTAACAAGAATAAAGGCCGAATTCCTTCGCTAGAGGGGTTCGTTTTAGCATTAAAGACGGGTTCGATAAAAGCAAACTCAATCACGAGGACAAGGATGCATGAATTTAATGCAAATGATAAAGACCATCATGATATAATTAGACAATGTACAAAATGTTCTTCCAAATTTTGGGGATGATGCTCAAGAAAGAAGAAAACATAACTTTCACAGATTGAAAGAAGAAGCATATTGTGCAAACAAAGAAGTTTTTTTTTTTTCACATATCATATCAACGAAAATCGATCCCTGAGTACACTGCGCTGCTTATATTGATAAGCCAATTATAATAATTTAAGCCATTCATGTCAGATATCCAACTCCATGAAAACATATACCCTACTTTTGTAACATAATCCCATAGAATAGAATACAAGGAAAAAAATTGCTAACAGAAAAATAAACTTCAAGACTAGAAGCCCTACCATTTCTAAGTTCTTTAATTCAGTAGATCATGAATAGACAAGTTCTATGATCCATCCTTCACGTCGATCAGCATAAAGATTCTAGGGATTGGAACTTGCAGAGTTAGGATAATTGGTTGAAACTTGAAACACGTCTTTTTTCTTCGAGTTAATTACTGATAGCTTTAGTGAACCTGTAGTAGTACAATAGAAAACACCAAGATTGGGTGGAGTTTTGGATAGAAAGCACATCAAAATCATAGAAGATGGCTTGTAGAAGAAGAAGTGAAACCCGGAAGATCGGTCCATGCATTATTCCCACCCCAGTATTGATCGTTTCCTGAAATTCCCAAAAAATTTCTTGATAAATTCAACCCTTGATTCTCTTCCATTTTGACCGAAGCTAGCTGAGTAACCCCAGTACTGTCCAATGGCCTCGACCGAATCTGACCAGAATAATTTGATGGTCCAATCCCTCCACCCTCAAATGAATACAATCCACTTGATGGTTCCAAATTAGATAAGAAAGGATATTGCTGAACTTGATGTTGCACTTGTTGCAATCTCCACTGCTCAACAAGTCCACTGGATAAAACAGATCCACCAACACTATTTGAACTAGTACTATTTTCCATCTGAAATTCAACACCACCACCACCACCAGCTGTTGCCCCAACTGAAGGCAGGATTCCACCAAAATTTAACCCAATATCTGGGGAATTATAGTCACCAAGATGATGTAAAGGTGGGAACATTGGTAACAGTGGTGGTGGAGTGGCCATGTTCCCTGTAATATCAGTAGTGCCACCATTAGAAGAAAGTCCACCACTTGAGCTAGACCCAGCTTTAACTGGAGATTTTGATCTACCACTTCCTTTGCTCCTTTTGTTCCTTCTACAGCCACCGCCAACTGGCACGTTCCTTAGTGCACCTCCTCTAGTCCAATATCGCCTGCAAGTCTTGCAAAAGTGGCGAGGCTGGGTGAGGCTATAATTATTGAAGTAACAGAATTTGGTATTTGTTGATTCACATCTTGGACATTTAAGGGCCATCTCAGGTAGTGGAATCTTGGCTAGCCTGGCTCGATCAGTCATCGATCCAGGCCTGATTGAGCCAGCTGTGGTGCCACCACCATCGCCACCACCTGTAGGTGGTCCTGACGGCGGTGGAAGTTGAGTGTTTTCATTCCCAGCTCCAGCTGGAGGTTGATTATTATGTTGCTGCAAAATCAAAAGTAAAAAAAACAAAAGAAAGAAATCAAATATTTAGTATATTCAAGAGGAGATAAAATAAAAATTAAAAAAAAAGTGAAGGATAGGAATATTATTTATCTTTTGAATTGCTTTTTTGGAGAGGAAGCTAGCTATCTAGTCGCAAGTAGAGAGAAAATAAGAGGGGGGGAAACTACCTGCTGCCAGTTGGGTGGATCTAGATAGACCGGAATGGATGAGAAGACCATGGTGCTTGAGCTTTAATTCTCTCTTTTGTAAAGTTTGATAGGGTTTTTTGAGGGGGGAGATATGGTGGAGAATCACATCAAGAGAAGAGAGTTGCAGACAGAAAGAGAAGGAGATGGAAAGATAAAGGAGGCGTCTGTGTGTTTATTTATTTTGTTCTTTAACCATCTTCCTCCTCAAAATTCTTTCTTTTTGTTTTATTAAATTTCTTAAAGCTTAGGGTTTGAAAGGAATGAAGTGAATAGTTCTCGTATCTTAACCCGTAAGCTTCTTTCGTTTTTAATTTACAACATCCCCCAGACCTCTTGTATAATGTGATTAGTGGCCATGCAGAGAGCAGTGAAGTTTAATATTTTATATTATTTTATTTTAAATATTAAGAGAATTAAAAAGCTAAGAAAAGCAGGTCTTGGTAAGGGCATCCTTGGTGGAACTGTCACTGTCGAATGTACCTTTTTTTCCCTGCGTCTGTCCCCTCTTTTTTTCTTTTTTTTTCATACTGTTATTTTTGCATGACTATTTTGTGACAGTTTATTTTTTTTAATTGTTTCTTTACGTAGATTATTGTCATAATAGAGAGTTTTTTATGCCCTTTATACTTTCTTTAATATTACCATTAACTTTCAACTCCCACTGGGGAAATATTTGCTCCCAAGCCCGGCCAGTGTTTTTGCTGACTGCGTGGTTGTTGTAGGAATTAAGCGAACTATTATATATATATAATATGGAATGGTACTTCTCCAATAGGAGTATCTGATTATTTAAATTATAAAAAAATTGTTGATTTGAATATACTAAATAATTAATGTTCTCGAAAATATCTGAGGATCTTGATCCATTTTCAAGTAATTCACTCAAAAAATTCTTCTGACATTTATGAGAAATTTAAAAGGAAATTCACTTATTTTTTTAATCAGAATTTAATTTCAGGTCAATTAGGTGGCCACAAGAACCTCAATTACAAATTATTCTTGCCGTGAAATTGAAAGTTTTAAAAAGGGAAAAATTACAAGATAGCATTATAGGGTCACATCACCACCAGCTTAAGGGACCATAAATTATTTTTTTATTTCTTTCTAGTAAAAAAATAAAAAAAATTGAATTGTGTATGACGAAATTGAAGTTAGGATAAATGATACACAGAACAGTATTAATAGCCGGATGCATGGCTATAAATGTATACAACTTTATGACCATGCGTTATTGTTTTTGAAGATTCGTGACTACTTTGTGTTTTCGTTAAATGAGTAATTCTTTTAAATAAAAAAATAACTTTTCTATTTGCGAATTAGTCCTCTTATTTTGAATGTAATAAAGAATATATTTCGAACTTGATGGAACCACATAATTTTATCAACTAAATAGTCTATGTCGTCTACATTTAGACACCGCATAAAAATAATAGGTCTAAACATTCTCTGAACTTTCTGTCAAAAAAAAATATAATTGTTAATGTCCAGAATTTTATTTTTTTATTGTTTGTTTATGCATGATTTCTAATGTCACGATCACTTCATACGGGCTCTAATTTCATTAACCAACATAATAGCTGCTGGTGTTTGAAAATTTAATTGGTTTAAAGTGTTTTTTATTTAAAAATATATTGAAATAATTTTTTTATTTTTTAAAATTATTTTTAATATTGACATGTTAAAGTTATTTAAAAATATAAAAATTAAATTAATTTAAAAAATAATATTTTTAACTATGTTTTCAAATACACGGCACGTATAGGATATTTGGTGGGTAAAATCACTTAATTAAGACAGATGAAAACATGATAAAATTAGGAATTTTTAAAATTAGAAAATTTCATGGAAAATTAGTGGAAGTCTCGGACCAATACATGTCAATGGAAACATCAGAATCCACATGGTCAGTGGATAAAACCACGTACGGCAGAGGGGTGGTATTTTTTTAAGAAAATAATGTTACGGGGAAGTAATTTAATTTTAAAATTAGGAGTTTTCATCGAAGACTCAGGGAAGTCTTGGGCCAATTTACCTCACAGAGATCAATAGATGCACCACAATTAATCCACATACAGATGCTCATCTCAAATTCTAAGGCCCTGATCAAAAAATTCAAAATCCGCTATGTTCTATCAGTAGTATTTATCAATGGCAAAAGCTTTTTTTAAGGGAAAAGAAAGATTTCTAGCAATATCAACTGAATTTTTGCTTCGAGTTCATTAATTAGTTTGGGAATTTTAGTGTGGATCTAAGGATGATCAGCACTAGGCTTCGCTGAATCAATTAATTGAGATATATATATATATATATATATATATATATATATATATATATATCAAAATGGAAAGGGAGTAGCAAGGAGTGCATGCATCTCAAACTAGTCAAAAACTACTTTAAGTGAGAAAAAAATTGCCAATCAAAGAGATCACCAAGGCGCCAATCAAGTACTTTTATAAACTCTTGAGGATGGATTGGAATATATTCCATTTGGAACGACAGGACAGGTTTTGCTTTACTATTGATAGGCAATGCAGCAATCATAAGCCCTCAAATTAATTTTCCTTGGGTTAGGTTATCTTCACAAGGTTCAGGAAAGGATGATAGTGGTGTCAGTGGCGCCCAAGCCGCCGGTTGTGGGCTGAAGAGACTAGTCGTCATCAGATGCTCACGGTCGGGACATCGTTGCTTTTCGCTCGTGCCACGTAGGATCCCCATTGGGTCCAACAGCACCTTCTTGTCTATATTAGCCTACCAATCTCTCTGTGAACTAGCTCTGAGTACGTCTATGATATGATATATATGCTCACATTTTACAGCTATATATCTCCATCTGGGTCGGTGAAAAAGTAGGTCTCGCCAAAGGGTCCCCGCATGAAGCATGAGGCCAAGATCATTTTATGTTGAAGTTTTCGTGGACCAAGACTTTGCATCATCATCATCATCAAATATATATATATATATATATATATATATATATATATATATATATATATATATATATATATATATATATATATATGGCACATCATTTCGTATATGGAATCTCATCCTCTGATATCCCACACGAATGTACGTCTCTTAGTGGAAGGGATATTTGGGCCAAAGGTATTGGTACCAATACCATGAATTGGTATATACATGATTCGATGCCTTATTATATTTATCGTGAAACTGTTGACTTCTTGTTTGGTTTTTTTCCCCGGCTAAATGAAAGTTATTTCGAAAACATATTCAACAAAAACATATAATGGATCATGTTATCCAACACCAAATGAAAAGAGCAAAGATATAAAGTCGATCCTCCCCTCCTTTCCTCTCTAAAAGAACAAAAACCTAGTTTTTTTAAAAAACAACCATTTCGCCGTTGCCTATGATTCTCACTGGCACATCTCTCTCTTTCTCTTTCTTTTTATTCATCATTTTAGATTACCTATTCTTTTAATTTTGTTTTTATAGATTTAGGTGTCGGATTTTATCGATGTGATAGTATTTTCTTCTTTTAAATAAAGATTTGGTGATTATTTTCTAACTAGATGGGAAAAATTAATACTGATCAATGATTTTAAATCTCTCATCAATAAGGCCTAATAGTGAGACTCATTCCACCGTTAATATTTATGATGGTTCAAACTTATTTGTGAGCATGAGATCGATGCAATCAATTCCTAATTATAATTTCTTCTCTTTTTTTTTTCTGAAACAGCAATTTATAATATAAGGAAAAGAAGTCAAATTAAATTAAGAAACTAACGTGGTTAATGTATTCATGCAATGTGGTGTACCCTTATGACGACTTTGATGAATCGATCCCACGGTGCGTGAATGTACTTGGATTCATGACTGATTGGCTGTGCGATGTTAAATTTGTCAAAACTCATATCATGACCATTTTGATTTCAAATGTGGTCCAAAATAAGAGGAGGAGGAGAAAAGGGTTTGGTTAAATGGTTGCATTATTATGCATGGACAATGTCCTTACAATCGCTTTTCCCTTCAATCGTACACACATCCTGCATCTCTGAGTAATCATGCAAGGGCTAGCTCTGCCCCCCTGCAGAGGTGGAAAGATGGCACCATGTTGAAGAAACTTTACCTGCATCCATGTAATGAGTAGCTAGCAAATTGCTACATATATATCACATTCTTTCTCTATACATTAGCATGCACACATCACTTTCAATATCCATGTATATTCGAGAAACCAGAGATCTTCTCCTTATCAAGCTACGATATTGCAGTAAAGCATATGAAAGAGCTTAGTTTAATTGACGCATGCGCGTAGACCATAATAGGGAGTGCGGGTGTGATTTCATACAGTGACCCGAACGTAAATGGTGATGCGCGACTGGTGATGAGAAGAAAGGCACTGTGATGCAAGCCAGAAGTGGCATCAAACCATAAAAACAAGTAATTAATATATATTAAAGTTTGGCTGGTGGAGTTGTGCTCCTCTAGTCTTCTTGGGTGGTATCAACGTACGTAAATCTGCAGAATTTTCTTCTAGTTGATCGTAATTGGTGTCTGCTTTTGATGAGGTCTTGCACTTTAGAAGCAGTGGCATGGGTTTTGATTGTAATATAGTGTGATTTTTTATTTCAATCCTGCTTGGTGCGATTCTCTTGTTGCCTATTCATAGGCGTTCCCTGTACTCTTTTGCTTATATTAAAAACAAAAAATAAAAATAAATCTGCTTGAGCATATATTATGTGACTTTCAAAAATGATTAATTTACGAACAAGTTTAGCATCCTAAGTTTTCATAATTACAATGTGTATTTATATGAAATTATAATTCATTATTAGTATGGCATTATTCTTTAACTTTTTGAAAATTTGATAGCGTAACTTATCATTATAAAAGCACTTGCGATTATTTTTCTTCTCAAGTTTTGTAAGGAGTATTTCTGCTTATAATTAAGTACGGATGGATGTTGCATATTAAAACTCAACTATCTATCCTCATTGTGTAATCATAGCTCATCGATGCGCCTTTTAATAAACAAAAAATCAATATATATTAAAGATTGAAAATTAAATGGCTCTCTCTCTCTCTCTCTCTCTCTCTCGTGAGATGGAATTAGATACCACTCTTAAGAGATATGGAGCATGGACTCGTTGCCAGACAAGCTTGCATCCCATTTTTACTTTATATGGCTGGCAAAAAAATAATGGACACCAGAGACAGAGAGAGCTTCATATATATATATATATATATGAAAACACTTTTAAACGCTATTTATGAGTGGAGAGTCACTCGTAAAAAATCAAATCATAAAAGAAAACTCGCATACTTAAATGTAAATTATAAAATATAAATAATAAAATATCCTCTTTTTGTAA
The DNA here is from genome assembly GCF_000495115.2 of Populus euphratica. Classification (NCBI taxonomy): domain Eukaryota; kingdom Viridiplantae; phylum Streptophyta; class Magnoliopsida; order Malpighiales; family Salicaceae; genus Populus; species Populus euphratica. The sequence continues at coordinate 897,991 of NW_011499872.1, read as the reverse complement.
TTATTTTTTATTGTACTTAACTATTGCAAGTAAAGCTAATGCAAGTTAAGCTGGTGGCGAAGTTGCAAAGGGAGAGAGAGTGTTCAAGCTAATAGTGAGTCGGAGCCGATAGTAGACTTTTAACATTTATTATAATGATAAACTGTTCAACACTGCCACCAGTACTAAGGCTGAAAAAGAAGAGACGAGGCCCCATATTTTTCAATGGCAAGAGCTGTGGTCCACATATAGACCTCTCCATCTGCAACCACCACAGTAGATTTGGGATCAGACTCGATTCTTTCGAAATTAAGACATGTATGGACACATTAATGCATATACTTGCGTGTGTGATGAAAAAGTCTAATTGATTGAGATGGAATTCAATGTTTATAGCCACTCATGATATGATGACTTCATGACTGCACCCATGCTTGCTCTCTGAGATTCAAAGCCTAGCTGATAAGGATACATGCATTGATTGAATTCCATTTTGTTCCTAGTCTTATCTGCGCATATTTGAATATTTCAATACCAAAGCTAACTAATTATTTGCAGTGACAAGCGCACAAATGCTTTAGCGATATTATTTACTCTAGTTTTAGCTCCTGCTACAACTCTCATAACTATTAAAATTTTATTTGATTTGAATGTTAATTTTAAAATCTTAAAAAAATAATTAATACTAATCTAAATATCTATAATTATTAGAAAAAATTATTTACTTGAGCAAAAAACCTTTTTTTATTTTAGGTATATAACAACTAAAAACACTAGGTATGGTGTTTTTAATATATATATACACACGCTGTAAATATTATTCATCCTATTACATTTTAGTATTTATTGAAGTAATAATTTTTTTTCCTGATCATCAAACTTCTTTTTTTTTGGATGACTTGATCTTTAAGAAGCCAAAATTAAAGGTGAGTTGCTTTGTATTAATTAATATGAGATAAAATTAAAAATAAGGGGACTTAAAACAAAAACATAAAAAAATAAGATAATCATTTTAAAATTTCCTCGAAAAATTGACTTTGATTCTGTTACTTAGCAATTTATCCATTTTTATTCTAATTTAGTTATTTTAAAAAATCCACTTTTGATCCAAATCTTCCTTTCTCTTATTTTCTATCCCTGGTTTCAGGTGAGGGAAAAAATCATTTGATTTCGATGGTAAAATAAAAATATTGATTAACACTGAACTCGATTACCATAATAATCAATACTGGTTCCAACAAGTTTCATTTGACGAGATTAGCTTTACTTCAGTGTTCCTTTATATTTAAATTACTTGAAGAATATATTTAACATTGAGAAGTTTTTGAGTTTCGAGTTGATTTTTTTTTTATTTTTGAACTATTTTTTGAAGTATTTGAAGGTATAAACATGCTTATTTAGATCTTCAGGGTGATTTTATTTTTGTGTGTTTCTCGATTAAAAAAAGTTGAGAAATAAATTTTTAGGGGTAAAACACCCATGCCTAGATTTTACATCAACCCTTAGGTCACTATAATCTTTCCATGGGTAGCTACACGTCTAGGTTTTTTTATCAAGGCCAAGGCACGGTGGGGTTTTTTTTAGGGTAATTTGTTTATATATATAATTTCATCTTTATATTTTGAGTTTTTGTTGGAAAAAAAATCTTGACTTCTTTTTTAATGTCATACTTCAATATTTGGTTTATTTTAGATTGATCTTCATGATTTATTTTGTTTTATTTTTTATGAAGTTATCGTAATTTCAAATAAATATTCTGTCATTTTGTTTGTGCGATTTAGGGAACATCTATGTGTGTTGTTGTTTTTTTTATAATCCAAATTGTTTTTAGACTTACTAAGTCAACTGGGTTAAATCAAGTTAATCCCTAAACTATTTAATTTTTTTATACTAGAGAACATGTTAGCAACACCTACCTTTTTTGTGTTAAAAGAAATTAATCACATTCACATAGTAGCGTGGGTGACAATCTATTTTTTCTCTATGCTAAAATAATTGGGTTGCAATGTCAAATGATAATCTCAATCCAAAAGTTTAAATTGTTAGATGAGGTTTAAAGAATAGTTTTATATTATTTTCTAATACTCTCCTTTAAGTGAAAATTATTTAGAATTAAAACTTGTATATGTCCATACTATCTTACACTTAATTTTTATTAATTAGAAAGAGGTGATAGAATTTGAACTCATAACCACTTGGTCAGTAAGTTTTTAATATCATATTAAAAAACCATCTTAATCTAATATTCAAGCTATTATATAAGATTTCAAAAATAGTTTTATATTATTCTCTCACACACAATGCATGTACTTTACTGTAAAAATGAATAACGTTATAATTACTCATTTTAAACAGTAAAGTAGGTGCTATATACTCATTTTCTCACTCTATTTTTTATTTATTTATTTATTGTTAGAGTTTTTTAAAATTGTTTAGTATTGTGGTAATGATTGTTTTTTTTATAATGCTTTTTGCTTGAAATTTTTTTAAAATAATTATTTTTTATTTTTTTAAAATTTATTTTTGACATTAACATATTAAAATAATTTTAAAATATAAAAAAATAATTTAAAATAAAATAAAATAAAAAATAGATGTTTTAAAAAAAAAGCATCTGATAATATTATTAATCGCAATTCCAAATAGTAATTACACCTGTATTTCAACGGTAAAATGCAATGATTACTTTTTTCTCATTGTTTTTTTTTTTTTAGCAAGATGTCAAATCACAAGACCACCATATCTAAGCATATAAACACCCCCACCGTAGATATAAAATATATATCTAATAACGGATTGCCTGTATCTTATAATTGAGAGTAGCTCGTTATAATATTAATTTACTTAGGAGATAACTTAATTAATCATACAAATAAAGCATCGCTAAAATCCTAGCCCCCTCGGTACTGTATTTCTGATGTTTTCTGAACCTTTTTTTTTTTAAATTGATGGTTTTTTACTGTACTTCAAATTAAATATGTCAAAATTCATTAAAAACATTTTAACAGAATTAATTAATTTTAACCCAAAATCATTTTGGAAAAGTATTGGGAACGGGTTCTCAGAACTTCTGTAGCAAAATAAATACTCAGATTAATTTTTTTTTCTTAATTCACATAATTGAAACAAGCATTTAATCACAACTTCGTCCTCTCACGGGATTTTTAGGAGTGAAAGGATAAAAACAGCATGCTCTTTTATTATAATTTCTTTGATATGCAAAAACAGGATTACCCGTGGAATTCTGGCTTCTTTCCACTCATGAGCTGATATATATAGTCCTATGAAGTAGGGGGATGAGGGCTTCAAAATTAAATCCAATCCATATTTTTCACTCAGCTGTTGATCTCAAATATTTGCCATCCATGAAAACATGGTATGTGTTTGAGAAATTATGATTCATCAACGTTGTGAAGGGTTTTGTTTATTTTTTATTAACAAAAAGAGAATATTTATTAATTTTATATCAATTTAATATTAATAAAATCAATGTATTTTTAATATAAAATGAGCGATTAAAGTGCAATAACATCTCCAGAGGAAGAAATTGATAATGCTGACCAACTGATGCCAACAAGGTTAACGATCAGGCTTGTAGTATGACCAGAGTTCATCTTTTAATGCTTCCAGATAGTGTAACAAAAATGCAACAATTATTGAGAGATTTTCTGATGTCTCGAGCTGGTGGAAGCCAACCCAGATGGATTTTCAAAACACTGCTTGGAAAATACAAAAGGAAAATTAATGTCTCGAGAGGGATCAATACATGTTGCAGATCAAATCTTGATGATGGTCATCTTGTATCTGCAACGTATGGCTTAATAAAACTATATAAAATATATAATTGTTTATAGATTGGTGGTGTCGGAATCTAATTCCCCTATCTAATCAATGTTTGGTACAATATCATCTTTAACTCATTTTCATGCAAAAAGCAACTCTTCTTGTATAGATACATAGTTGGAAAGGAAGCTTGTTTTGCAGCTTTTGCCACCCATTATTTTGTTCCCTACTTGTCACCTCTCTTCCCCACACACCCTCCTTCCTCTAAATCGTATATAATAATCATATAAAACATCGAATTAAAGATTTCTTAACCCTTTCCGAGCCAGTAATTAATTAATACTGTTAAATATTCATATGTAAAGTATGGAAGCTGTAAATGGATATCAAGAAGCTGACAAATCTCACTCGAAAAGGGTTTCACGTGCTTATCTCGGTGAAGAATATTCTTTCTTGAGGCTGGATTGCAAATTATTTGTTTCAAGACAGCTCAACTTGGTGGTTAATCAAATATTTTAACAGCTGCTAATTAGTTTTATTGAGTGAAGTTTTAAACATTGAAAAAATAAATAAAAATAGTGGTCCATCCTGCATTATCTTCTGCGCCAAAATTTCATGGTGCTTTCACACGAAAGCAAAGACGCAAGATCAATGTGAGACCCATGCATGACCTCAATTATGATCCTCTCAGAGCTGGCTGCTTCGATCCTTCCTAAATTATTTTTCTATACGCAATTATATTTAAATATCGACAATAGAAACCATAATTCGGATGATATTCATAGCTAAAATTGATTTTTTTTTTATTTTAACCAGAATTTGACCAGCTATAATTTAATTTATAATTGGAAATTAATTAATCCTTAATAACTATATTGATGCATCTAATATTTGTCCAGAGAAGTCTTGATGATGGAGGAACTCAACTTGTTTTTCCGGTAAAAGAATCAATGGTCCATGATACCCAGCTCTGCATTTTATTTAAACCTGCTGGGCCATGACAAGGCCGACCAACTGGTCCGTTTCATACGTTGACGGGTTCAGTGAAAAAAAAAAGGCTTTGAAAGCTGACAACTCGACATGTCTAGTAACAAAACGACCCCGTAGTTGTTTATTTTATTTAAAAGATTTGAATTGAAAGAAGATTTCCAGATGAACGTAAGAGGATATCAAGTTATATTGATATATGATAAAGAGCTGTACAGACCGATATGGGGTTTTTCCTCGCAAAGAAATGAAGACAAACAACGAGGAACAAACCTTTTCACAACCTCAATCCTAACAATATTGTTTTTAGTTTTTTGGCAATCATATTCCTGGAACACTTATTTTTTTTAATGCCAAATCTATATTTGAATTTATCTTTTTGTTGTTTATGTTTCACCATGTACCGAAGCTATAATATATGAAACAATATTTTGTTTTTTCATGTAATTATGAAGGGATTGTTAACAGGGCGGGAAAAAGGTGTTTTTTTTTTCTTTTTCCTATCATGTTCTCGATAAACAGGGAGCCTAGACGGTTGTGTATAACCTACCCAAACCTGTTGTCGTGACAATGGACCTGGAGACTCAGCCCATCTACAGCATCAATCAAGATCTAAAGCAACCCCATGTATACAGCATGAAGGTTTTTACCACAACTTTAGAGAAGATGGGCTTGGGACAAAGCTAAACAGGACCCAGAACTCCGTTAGCCTGACCATGCTGATAACTAGTGATCTCGTCTGAAAAGCTTAAAGGGAGAGGGGGCACCTAATAAGTACCCCGAAGGTGAGGCATCGACAGTGACTGTAGAAGCAGATTCAGGTAAGCCTTCTTGTTTTTGTTTGCTTATCTGGTGCTGATTTGGGCATTATAATATCTCTCTTCTTCTTGTTTTTGTGTGTGTTTTCTTTAGTTTTCAACGTATGGTTTATTAATTATTATATGCTATCTGTTGCTTGGAAAACAAATTTCTGTGCCTAAAAGCTCATATCAATTTGATATTAGCTAAGAATTATCCACAGTCAATTTACTTTCAGGGGAGTTAATTATTAATTGGCATTTGTGTTACAGATGCGAAAAGGTTGATTGGTAGGAGGTTTATTGATGTTTCCGTTCAGAGTGGTATTCGGCTATGGCCTTTCAAGGTCGTTTCTGGTCCCAATGACAAGCTCATGATTGTGGTCAATTACAACGGGGAAGAGAAGCGTTTTACTGCTAAGAAATATCCCTTCAAAGATCCTTGTAAAGATGCGTGAGATTGCCGAGGCTTGCCTTGGCGCCACTGTGAAGAATGCTGTGGTCACAGTCCCTGCCTGCTTCAGTTACTCGCAACGGCATGCCACAAAGGAAGCTGATGCACTTGCTGGTCTGAATGTTTTGCGTACCGTCAATGGACCCATTGTCGATGCCATGGCTTACGGTTTTGATATGAATACAGTTGATTTTAGTGAGAAGCAAGTGTTGATTTTTTATTTGCGTGGTGGTACTTGTGATGTGTTGCTGCTTACAGATGCAGATGAATTGGAGCGCAGGATGAAGAAGCTTGAGCATGTGTGCACTCCCATCCTTGCTGTGATTTATCTGGCAGTTTGTGCTGACATGCACATTGGGCAGTGATGTTAATTTATCCTGGTGATGGCAATGACACAGGTCCAATCATTGATGAAATCGACAAGCTTTCTTTCGATGATTAGAATATGGTGATGGTGAAATGTTGCTATTTTGTTCAAAGGTGATTTTTTTACTGTCTTTTACAGATTATACATTTCAATATGGTTGTGCTGCAGATGCATTTTTTCTGGTTTTGCTTCATTGTCTTCGGCTTTTTCTAAGATTAGCTCATTGCTTGTTTGTTTGATAACACTGTCAAGACCACAAGTTGCAGATTCTTATACAGAGAGCTTAGTCAGAACAAGCTTATGGTTCCATTCATATACATCATAAATGAACAATCATCACATAAGTTTCCCAAAGTCCTTGTGCAAGCACCAAAATTGACCGTATCAGTTTTTGTGCTAGAGGTAAAAATTTAGTACTATATTATCGAATTCCGTGCGTTTTACATTCAAGTCAATGGTGACCTGATCTCAAACTCAAGTCTCACCCGAAATTGTCCCGATCCTTTTTATCTGGTATTCTTTTTGTACATACTTCTTTCCAATAATGGCAGGAACAAGGTGAGGGCCAGAAATTGGAATCAATCCCAGGACGATGTACTTGTGATGAGATAATACCAAATGGTCAAGGCAACAGAATGACACCATCTTGTGATGCCCTCACCTACACGGATCACTTAATTGGTGATGCTGACAAGAATCTGTGCCTCTTCAACCCCATTAACACCATCTTTGGTGAGTACTCAAGGAAAAGAAGGATAAACTTAGCACTCTGTTTTGTTCAGAGAATTTAATATTTTGAATCGCAAATATATTTTATTTCTTACGCCTATGTTTTTTCTTGCTTGTTAGGTTGGAACTTGTAAGGTAAATACTTCAAGTAAAGAAACTAAATTTTATGCTTAAAAGTTGTATCCTTTACCAAGTACCGGCTAAAGAATTATGTTTGAAAAAATTCCATCATTCCAGCATTTGGTGTTTTTGAGGGATTTTATTTATCAATTGGCATGTTATGTGCCACAGGTTCAAGAGGTGTTCCTCAGATTGAAATGTACCATTGACATTTAATTTAAATGATATCTTGAAGGTGGTAGTAAGGATGTTTTCCAGTGGTGCTATATTTTAAAAAATAATATAAATTATATTTTAAAATTTTATTTAATAATTTAAATTTTTAGGTTGAGATAGTTCTTTAATATGATATTAATATTTTAATGACTAAGTAATCATGAATTTAAATTTTATTATTCTTATTTATTTAATAAAAATCAAGCACAAAATAATATAGATTTATACAAATTTTAAATCTAAATAATAATATAAATTATATTTTAAAATATTATTTATAATTTAAACTTTTAAATTCTTTTAAATTGAGATGATTTTTTAAGATAAATGACAGGTGCGTTGTCCAAAGAAGACTCATAGAAGATGTTCCAGGAGACTGATGAGAAGCTCAAATCTGATGAAGCAGATGCTATTTTCTTCCAGGTGGTTTTTAACTGCCTTTTCTGTTTATATTCCAATATGGTTGTGCTACAACTTGCATGTTTTTTTTTTTTTTTGCCTTGTTGTCTTGACTTCTGCTGATCAGCTCATTGCTTGTTATTTGATTAAAGATTGTTTAGACCAGAATGAAGCAGGAACTGAAAAGTTAAAGCATCGGTATGATCTCACCACAACAGTCGAATTGCTACAATATATTGGATTTGGAATCACATCACTCTATGAGCTGCCATTTCTGGCATTTTTATTCAAATATGCACTGGTGCAGATGTGCAAGGATGTATATATGAAACTGCGATTTCATTCTGAAGAGATGACTGAATCTGTTGGACGTGAATTTTTTCCTAAAGTTGTCATAGAACTTGTAGGGTATGTTTCTTGTCAAGGCTTTCTGCATCCTTTGTGCTCTCAATGAAAGAATTCAACAAGCTGGTTTGGCTACTGAGGTAGAAATGATTGAAGCCGGATACTCTTCATGCCGGCGGAGTATTCACAGGGTACTGCAGAACATGAACTATCCCGCTCGTACGAAGTTGTATTGATGCAACAATTGACTTGACAAAAGTAAAGAAGCCATTTCTGTCGAAGAGTAGAGAGATGTTTGATATGAAAGATACCTAATCACATAAAATGAATGGCATCAACAATTAAAAAGAAAAAAAAATAGAGATATTTGATGGGCCCAGAAACCATTCAAAAAACAAAATCCATTTCGTGGTGTGAAAATCAAGAGTGAATTTATGGGCTTAAGAACTCAATTAGCAATAAACAGGCTTGAACCTATATTAGCAAGATGGCTTACCAAGGACCAACCCAACTTGAGCATGATAGAGCAAATGAAATGTCTAACGGTAACAACGTGAAATCCACGAGCGTTGAAAAGATTCTGGGGATTTCGATCCCCCTTGTAGGGTTGCGGAAAACCCACTCCTGATTCCTTATTTACTTTTTCCTAACAGTAAAGCAGAAATGGAAGAATGATGAGGTCTACAGACGCACAGCAATTGCAATGACCGTAGGATGGTGGCGATAGCAGTGGCGGCTGTGAAAGCAAAAGACGGGACCTCTACTTGTTCTGTCATATCCAGTTCAGTTACCAAATGCACCCATGTGGTGTTAAAACGATTGGGTTTGATATGGGAACAACGTTTTCTTGCATTGGTGTTTGGCAACTCGGAAGAGTTGAGATCATCCTAAATGATCACGGTAACAACATAGAGCGTTTGATTGCTGATGCTGCTAAGAACCACGTTGTTTCCAACTTTGTCAACACCATCTTCGGTTAGTATTCTTAAAAATAACTTTACATCATTCTTTTTAGATTTTAGATCATGTTATGCTCGTGTGGTTTATGTTTTTGCTTGCTGGTTTTGTGCAAGGATTCGTTGAAAAGTTTTGTTTCTTTCATGTTAGTTTATAGGGAAATTTTATGCTAAAAGAAAACAAGTTTTGTGCCTAAAGCTAGTATTGGTGATGGAATGCAGATGCAAGAAGATTAGTTGGGAGGCGATTTAGTGATGTTGTTGTTCAGAGTGATATTCAACACTGTCCATTCAAGGTTGTTGCTAGTCCGCTTGACAAGCCCATGATTGTGGTTAGTTACAAGAGTGAAAAGAGGCTTGTTGCTGAAGAAATTTCTGTAATGGTAATCCGAAAGATGCGTGAGGTTGCTGAAGCCTTCCTTGGCATCACTGTGAAGAATGCAATGGCTACTGTTCCTGCCTAATTTAATGACTCTCAACGGCAGGCTACAAAGGATGCTGGCACGATTGCTGGTTTTAATGTTATTCGTATTATCAATGAGCCCATTGATGGTGCCATGGCTTATGTCTTTGACATGGAAACAAACTATATTGGTGAGAACAGTGTGCTGATCATTGATTTGGGTGACGGTACTTTTCATCGAAGAGCATATAGTTGAAGTGCGAGGCACTACTGGAGACATCCACCTTCGAGATGATGACTTTGATAACGGATTGGTGAATCTCTCTGTTCAATAATTCAAAAGAAGGGGAAAAAGGACATCAGTGGAGATCCTCTGGCTCTTAAGCAGTTGAGAACTGTATGTGAGAGAGCCAAAAGGAGTCTCTCGTATTCTGCCCAAACAACATTGTGATCGATTCGTTTTATGAAGGTATAGACTTTTATTCCATTATATCTGGTGCAAGATTTGAGGAGCTGAACACAGATTTCTTTAGAAAGTATTTGCAGCTGGTAAACAAGTGTTTGAGGGATGGTAAAGTGAAACAGCATCGATGATGTTGTTCTTGTTAGTGATTCTAGTCGGATTCCCGAGGTGCAGCAGCTATTGCAATACTTTTACTATGGTAAGGACCTCTGCAAGAGCATCAATAGTTGCTTGCTTGCTTATGGTGCTGCTGTTCAGGCTTACTATCTTGAGTGATAAAAGCATTGAGGTGGTGGACGACATGCTGCTTTTAGATGTTTCACCTCTGTCCATTGGGTTGGAAATTGTTGGAGTTATGGATGTTTTCATCACAATGAACTCTATGGCTCTATGCTTCCCACACTAAAGGATGGTATATTCTCCACCTACTCAGATAATCAAACTACTGTCTTGATCAAGATTTGTGAGGGAGAGAGAACAAAAACTAGAGATGACAATTTACTGGGGACATTGAGCTCTCTGGTATTTCTCCAACACCCTGAAGTGTTCCTCGGATCAAAATAACCCTTGACATTGATGCATATGGTATCTTGAGTTTATCAGCTGAGGATGTGACCAGTGGTCAGAAGAAGACTATCACAATCTCCGATGACAGTGGCAGGTGGTCCAAAGAAGAAATTAAAAGGATGGTCTCAGAGGACGAAATGGAGCACATGAAGAGGGCGGAGGCAAAGAGTGAATTGGAGAATTATGCCTACAACATGAGAATAACTATTAGGGATGAGAAGAGAAGCTCAAAGCTGGCCACATGTGATGAGCAAGATTGAAGGTGCGATTGACCAGGCCATGAAATTGCAGGATGGCAACCAGCTCTCACGGAAATTAAGATGGTTTTGCTGACAAGATAAGGGAGCTTGAGAGCATCTGCAATCCAATCATCATAAAGATTTCCATGGATGATGGTGCTGGTATGGGTAGGTTGATGGAAGATGAATTTATTAGGATAAAAAATTCAAGTTGTCATGGAGCCAATTGCAGCAGATCTATGATTTCATTCTCGTTCAAGTCAAAGAACTAATCAGGATAATGGTATCTAGAAGTATTTCAGCACCTCACCAATCTATATTCTCAAACTCTGTTATCCATGTAATTCTCCATCAGTATGGGAATTATATCTTTTACAGTAATTTGAGTCCCACGGTTTGAAAAATCAAAGTTGCATGTATAGTACTAGTCACGCTATCCTACCTGGTTCAAGTTCAAATATACATAACATTTTACATGATTGCATACAGATGTGAAAGAAAGGAAGAAATAATTGATCTGGTGTTTAAAACACATTGATGACCAGGCCGTGACATAGCCTCCATGTCCTGGTGAAATGGAAAATCAATGGCCTAACATGCTATCTTGGATTACAGTTACGGCAGCTTTCTTCTTCAAACTAGCGCCACAGCGTTATTTACCTTTTGATCAGGCATAATTGCTGACGAAAACTGGGTTAGTTTTCAAAATGGCATTATGCTGTTGCAGCATGACTTCGAATAATGTAGAAATTAACTCAATAATTGCTAGTTTACAGGGATTATGACAGTTCTTAAGGATTCTCTGGCTCTAAGCTAATAGTGAAACGACCATATTGTAATAATACTCACCTAGGCTTTACCCCTGAACCAAATTACATCCTGAACTTAAAAAATTCCATACTTTCATCCTTAAACAAAATTAGTTTTGCAATGTGGTCCTTCCCGCTAGTCACATTTGGGTTCTGATAACTATATTAGGATGTTGTTTTTCCCACTCTACCAATCATGAGCCCATTCTACTGAATTGATAGTGTTGGAATCATTACAGCACAAAAAAGATTAGTAAAATATCAGCAGTAACGTGTCATTTGGTAAATTTCTTGTAACATGCTTCGCGCTTGAATTATTCAATTTTATATCCAAAAATTCTTTGAAAATTTAATCATCTCGAACTCTGTCTGTTTATATCTTTATTGCTAGATAATTCTCGAACCCAGGACAGCAGCCCACGTAATTTGTCTTCGCAGACAAACACGACGCCAAAATCACCATAAAGCCATCTCCCATGCAATTTCAAAGCAAGCCCCTAGTACTCGCATGTCTAGTGTTATTTTTAAATAAAAGCTTTTTGATGTCTTGGAGGACCATTTCGTTGTCAAAATTGATAGAATTCTAGAGTCGGTTGATGAGCACATTGCAACAGATTTATTCCTCGAGGGTGGAATTTTGAGAAGTTTTATCTTGAGGATAATTAATTTGATTCAGGACTAAAATTCATGGTGTATTGCGAGAATTAGGCTTTAGCTATGTCGTTAGCTTGTTCTACGCATTATAATCGGATAAAAAAAACAGAATGTGAAAAAAATAATTAGATATTACTAATGTATTTTCTACAAGAAAAAAAAAGAACATTTAACTCAAAATCTAATATATATTAAATAATATTTTTTAAAAATATTAAGATCATAGTGATTTTATAAAAAAATATATTATAACAAATTATAAATTTTAATTTTCGATCAATTAAGTATTAAAAGGAAAAATTAAAAAAATTAATTAAAAAAACTTGAGTTAACCTGAATTAACTTATTAAATTTGTGATTCAAATTATGAGATTGTGATGGTTTTATAGAAAACAGAAAAAAATACAAGGCTTGATTTATAATTGATATAGTATTGAAAAAAATAATTAAAAAATAACCTAATTAAAGAATAAAGTTAATTTGAATTAAGTCATCATGAGATCATAATAATTTTATAAAAAAAAAATTAATTAATTATAAAATTTAATTTTTAATAAATATAAAAAAATTATAATATAAATATAAAATTTAATTTTTAATAAATATAATAAAATTAAACAAAATCATAATATAAACAAAATGATAAAATAGTGAATTGATAATTATATATATATATATATATATAATAAAGAAAAAAACAAAGTCAAACCAATAAGTTGTGCACAAGGAAAGCACTTGATAATTTTTTTTAAAAAAGAAACACTATAAAATCATGGGAAACTAAATATACTTTGAATAATATTTAATAAAATGATATTCTTTTTCATGTAGGTTTAAGTTAGGTATTTAAATAAATGGTTAGTGATTTTGCGTTGAAGAAAAAAGAATTATTTACTTCTTCTTCCTTTTCTTTTATTAGTAGAATGAATGGTTGGGTTCTTTTATTAGTAGAATGGTTGGGTAAACTGCTGACTAGTAAGGTGATCAGTAAATAAATATGTTTTTTTATTTAAAAATTTATTTACACTAATACAAGTAATAAATATCCTTAGAATAATATTAATAAACTAGTAAACTAACTTAAAATACTCTAAAAATTATTTTAAAAAATAAAAAAAATCAGAAAAAAAATCATTGCTCAAACTAATTTATTTTTTATGTCAAAATAAAAAGGGAAAAACTAATTAATAAAATTTATATTATCAAATAAAACTCTTTAATGCCAAAAATAATATTTTTCATAGCCAGTATATGGCTAATCAATACTTTTTATCCCCTTCTCAAAACTATAGAATAAAATAAGAGGACAGTGAATGCTTGAATTAAAATTGAAAGTTCAAAAGCTAGTGGGACTACGAGGGGAAAAAAAACAAAAATAGGTGGACTGAAAATCCTTTTTCATGCAAATTTTAGGCTGCCCATGCAATTTTTCCTCATTTTACACTTTGACTCCTAGCATTCCAATTGTTTTTTTAAAAAAAAATCTAAGAAATTAGCTAGATCATAGCGGAATGTAATCGAATAAAAAAAATCAAAGATTAAAATACAAAACAGTCAAACTACTACATTACACAATAAATAATGAGAGAGCAGTAAAAAATGCTACAATAATTTCTCAATATCTTTTATATATATATATATATATATATATATATGCATGTATATTATTTTTATTTTTCCTATTGAAAAGGGGATGACGTGTTCTCTAAAGGGTGAATCAAATCCGGGTTGTCAATAACGAAGGCATTTTTCACACGACAAGCCGTTTGGTATCACGCAGTATCGCCGACTTCGTCAAACAAAGACCACACGCGTTACGGAAACTTCCATAATTGAAAACCAGAGAAAAAGCAACAGATCCAGACCGTCAGTAAACTCGAGAACCAACGGCCCAGATAAACTCCCATCTTCCATCGAACATTCTAGAATGGAATTCAAAAAAAGCTCGCTATAAATACCCCACTAACCCCCGGAAACTCTCATTCGTTATTTCTCTAGTAACACAAACCCTAATTTTTATTCTTTCAATTTCCAAGCCGCGCTATTTTTAGATCTAGTAACAATGGCCGGAAAAGGAGAAGGACCGGCTATCGGTATCGATCTAGGCACTACCTACTCGTGCGTCGGTGTTTGGCAACATGATAGAGTGGAAATCATAGCCAATGACCAAGGCAACCGAACGACACCGTCTTATGTTGCCTTCACCGATACAGAGCGTTTGATTGGTGATGCTGCCAAGAATCAGGTCGCAATGAACCCCATCAACACCGTTTTTGGTTAGTATTCTCTTGATATTGACTTTTTTTAAGATCTGGATTCAATTTCTTTATTTTGTTTGTGGATTTGAATTATGATTAATGATATGTGTTTAGGGTGCAGTTAAGGGTTGTAGATTTATAAATCTGTCTAGGAAGGTTTCATCTCGACGCAATGTACGATGCCATTGTTACTTGAGTTCTGAATATTATTTTAACTTATGTGTGTGTAATTTAGGAGTGATTTCTACGTTTCTAGAAATAATTGGAAGGGGATTTTCGAATGATTAATTCTGAGCGCATCTTTCTTGCAAAGAAATTGTTTTATTCATACGATTTCCATAGATTATTACATAATATAATCCGATAGCTGCTTCAGTTGTTGGATCTATGAGTTTAATATGTTGCTGTATATCTGTCACTATATTTTGTTATGACGTTCCTTTGTTGAACGGGGGTTGATAGGATGATTATTGATTGGTGTTGATTCACAAGGTGTGGAGTGTCTGTTAATTAAGTTGTTTTAATGTACTTTCGTTTGTTCAAGTGGGTGTGATTATTAATTGGTGTTGATTTATATATTGCAGATGCTAAACGTTTGATTGGTAGGAGATTTAGTGATGCTTCAGTTCAGAGTGATATTAAGCATTGGTCCTTCAAGGTCGTCCCTGGAGCTGGTGACAAGCCGATGATTCAAGTAAACTACAAAGGTGAAGAGAAGCAATTTGCTGCTGAAGAAATTTCTTCGATGGTTCTCATTAAGATGCGTGAGATTGCCGAAGCTTACCTTGGCACCACTATCAAGAACGCTGTGGTCACTGTCCCTGCTTACTTCAACGACTCTCAAAGACAGGCCACAAAGGACGCTGGAGTTATTGCTGGCCTGAATGTTATGCGTATTATAAATGAGCCTACTGCTGCTGCCATTGCTTATGGTCTTGACAAGAAGGCGACAAGTGTTGGGGAGAAGAATGTGTTGATTTTTGATTTGGGTGGTGGTACTTTTGATGTCTCTCTTCTTACCATCGAGGAGGGTATCTTTGAGGTGAAATCCACTGCTGGAGATACCCATCTTGGAGGGGAGGACTTTGACAACAGAATGGTGAACCACTTTGTTCAAGAATTCAAGAGGAAAAATAAGAAGGATATCAGTGGAAATCCTAGAGCTCTTAGGAGGTTGAGAACTGCCTGTGAGAGGGCAAAAAGGACTCTGTCATCCACTGCTCAGACCACCATTGAGATTGATTCTCTGTATGAGGGTATTGACTTTTATTCAACCATCACTCGTGCAAGATTTGAGGAGCTGAACATGGATCTATTCAGGAAGTGCATGGAGCCTGTAGAGAAGTGTTTGAGGGATGCTAAGATGGACAAGAGCACTGTACATGACGTTGTCCTTGTTGGTGGTTCCACCAGGATTCCCAAGGTGCAGCAACTTTTGCAAGACTTCTTTAATGGGAAAGAGCTATGCAAGAGCATCAACCCTGATGAGGCTGTTGCATATGGTGCTGCGGTACAGGCTGCTATCTTGAGTGGTGAAGGCAATGAGAAGGTGCAGGATCTACTTCTTTTGGATGTTACTCCTCTATCTCTTGGTCTAGAAACTGCCGGTGGTGTCATGACTGTCTTGATCCCAAGGAACACCACCATTCCCACCAAGAAGGAACAAGTTTTCTCAACTTACTCTGACAACCAACCAGGTGTGCTCATCCAAGTTTATGAGGGTGAGAGGACACGAACAAGGGACAACAATTTGCTTGGCAAATTTGAGCTCTCTGGCATTCCTCCAGCTCCCAGGGGTGTTCCTCAGATCACTGTTTGCTTTGATATTGATGCAAATGGTATCTTGAATGTGTCGGCAGAGGACAAAACTACAGGACAAAAGAATAAGATCACCATCACTAATGACAAGGGTAGGTTGTCGAAGGAAGATATTGAGAAGATGGTTCAGGAGGCTGAGAAGTACAAGTCAGAGGATGAGGAGCACAAGAAAAAGGTGGAGTCCAAGAATTCTTTGGAGAACTACGCCTACAACATGAGGAACACTGTAAAGGATGAGAAGATCAGCTCCAAGCTCGCTGCCGATGACAAGAAGAAGATCGAGGATGCCATTGACCAGGCTATCCAGTGGTTAGACAGCAATCAACTTGCGGAAGCAGATGAGTTTGACGACAAGATGAAGGAGCTTGAGAGCATCTGCAATCCTATTATTGCCAAGATGTATCAAGGTGCTGGACCTGACATGGGTGGTGGCATGGATGATGATGCTCCTCCAGCTGGTGGCAGCGGTGCAGGTCCTAAGATCGAGGAAGTCGATTAAGAGAGTTGATGGCAATATGATGGAAATTTTGGTTTTATTTTTATGCGGATTCATTGCCTGTTTTCTGGGATATTTTCTTATTTTTGATGTAGCCCATTTTCTTTTGGCTGTTGATTTTACGGTCCTCTTGAGTGGGCTTGTCTATCACTTTCACATCTATCTGTTCGAACTACATTATCTACTGAAATGCTGGAACTCGAGTTTTTATTTTTCTCTGAACTTTTTCTTTCGTTGAATTTTTTCGGGGATCTAGTTTTAATCTTGCTATCACCCAGCAGTTAGCGGCTGTTTGGTTTAAAAAGTTTTTTATTTTTGTCTAAATATTTTTTTAAAATATATGAAAATAATATTTTTTTATTTAAAAAAAAACATATTTATATCACAACCAAGATTTGAGAAATGCAACAGCAACCATGTTACTGAGCTCGACTGGACAGACTCTCAGAAATGCAGCAGCAACCATGTCATAGGGCTGTGGGTTTTGAATGACAAATAGGAAGGGCTATTACGTGAAGCCCATAACCAGAATTCGCAATCGTATGAGCCCGTGTATACCAAATCCACTGATTTGTGCGTCTAAATTGGGTCTCGAAGAAAGACGAAAGCCCCGCTGAGATCAATGTAGTAGATGGATTCCAGTCCAAACTTAAGCCACACGAAGGAGCTTATTCATTTTTTTCGTCGATTATCTCTATCAAAACTTAAAAGGGCCATCTTCTTTCTCATCTAAGCAGGAACTCTAAAACCATGAATTCTCAAGGGCCCATCACCGTCACCATCAGCTTAAGCAGGTCTCTCTCTCTCTCTCTCGTTTTTATTTATCAGCTTAAGCAGGTCTCTCTCTCTCTCTTTTTATACGAGAACAGCTTGAGCAACCATTCTAATAAACAACATTACATTCAAATTAAGTGATTTCTCTTAATTAAGAAAGGACAAATTGTTGGAGCGTTTGTAAGCTGTTGCTGTGCTTGTTTGTTTGTCCTATGTTTTGAATGCAAATTTCGTGTGATGGGAAAAAATTTCTAAAACAAATGAATCAAAAGAGATATCAATGCACACCTAAAACAATCCTTCTTCTCTTTAATTAAATTAAATTATTTTTATTTTTATTCTCAAATTCAATTATATTTATTTTTATTCTCATCTTTTGATTGGATTGGATAATTTGAATTAATAATTTTTCATTGATTTTGGATGTTAAAAAATTTAACTTGAGAAAACTGTGATTAATGATTGTTTTGACAAGAATAATGGTTAAGGATTGAGATTATGTCTGGTTACGTTGCTTATCATGTAGTTAGATGAATTGGTTTTAAAATGTCGTTATTGATTTATTGCTGATGGATGGAAATTTATCCCTTCTGGTATATTCATGTTATAAATATATAGGCAAAGAAAAAATAAAAACAATGTTAGTTTTATCCATGAATATCATGTTATTTGAAAATTAAATTTGAGAATTTTTTTTTATACGGTGATTTTAGTCTTATGACCTAAATCATAAATATAAAATGTTAATCTGGATTTTCATTATTTTTTTACACTGATTTTTTTATCCTATCATTTAATATTTAACTTTTAAAAAAATTTAACTTATTTATTTATTTTTATTTTGCTCTTTATAAAGATAATATAGTCTCATAACTCATATTCAGATTGCCTGAAAACATTTACATCATATTACATGATTTTATTTTTATGTTAAATTTGATTCTTGTTTTTTGATTATTTTTAAAATTAATTTTATTTTTTTAATTTTACCCTTCAGTATTAAATTATTAAGAATCATACTTCATTTTTTTTAGATAATTATTCTTGTCTCATAACCTGAGTTCATGATATAAAATATCAACCTGGATTTACATCGATACATTTATGATTTATTATTGTTATTTTTTACCATGTAATTAAATTAAACATCTTATTGGACGCTAGAGTCATAAAATTTGTTTTAATACTTCAAAACATAGTAGTTGCACTTGAATATCATTTTATCATATTGCAAAATAATATGTCAACTTAACCACTTATAAAGTGAAAGCTAATTGATGATTTGGTGTCATTTGCTGTTTTTATTTTTTTTTATTTAATATCAACCTGGATTGGCATCGATACATTTATGATTTATTATTGTTATTTTTTACCATGTAATTAAATTAAACATCTTATTGGACGCTAGAGTCATAAAATTTGTTTTAATACTTCAAAACATAGTAGTTGCACTTGAATATCATTTTATCATATTGCAAAATAATATGTCAACTTAACCTATGGAAAAGCCAAACCACTTATATAGTGAAAGCTAATTGATGATTTGGTGTTATTTGCTGTTTTTATTTATTTATTTTTGTAAAATAAAAACATAAAGCTTAATTGTTTTTGAATTTTTTTATTGAAAAAACAAACTAACAACCACTATTATAATTTTAGAAAACCACTATACATAATTTTGAAAATAATTGAAAAGTTATCCACCCCTATTTTTAAAAAAAAAATTAGGCAAACGACATGTTACATGTTATGATAGATAAAGTGTTGTGTTGTCTGCTAATTCAGGTTTTAGACACTATTATGGTAACTAAAATTTAAGCTTACAAGTTTTTTTCTTAATTTTTTTTTAGTCATAAAATGTTTTACAAACACCATTAAAACACTAAGAAATCAGCCTATTGAGCTTAAAAAATAATCCAAACTACTAAATCAAATTGAAAAAAAATTATATCCTTACCTAGATTTGAGTTTCAAGTTATACTGAGATTTAAGACAACCAACTATATTAAGAATTAAGATAACCATTATAAAGTTTTATTTGCTTAATAAAACTTGTTGACACTATTTTTAATCCATTTGATGGTCAAATTGTTACCAACAAAGAATTTTTTTCATTAGAATATGATAATTTTTCTCTCTCCTAGTATTAAAAAAAATTAAAAAATTATAAAAATAAATGTTTATACCAAAATATATTTTTAAAAAATTAAAGAAATCAGTCAATTTATAGCAAAAAATAAATAAATTAAAAGACTAAAATATATTTCACAAACAAATTTGAAAGCATCATATTTAATTTTTTACTCTAGCTTCATATTTTTCAATACAACCCTTTCTAAGAGGGGGGGTTGATTTAGGTGATAAATTTAGCTTAAAAAGTTTCAACTATTAGATAAGATTTTGAAAAAAAATCACAATTCAAATCGCAGGCAATCATAGCACATAACAACAAAGAAACCATGCATGTACTTTACCAATGCCAGCATTATAGGAACCCCCAAACAGGCACTAACAAATCATTCACCCAATGCTCCTTGCGACATGTCGTTGTACCATTACTAATTTTCAAACTCGCATGTCGGCTCGACCGGGTCGGAAAACCCACCCCTTTAAGGAAACCACAAACGTCTCTATTAAGTTAAAACCACTATCTCAGAACTTTCTTCAACCCATCTAAACCGTCAACAAACTCAAAATCAACGGCGCAGATCCATTCTTTCTTTATAGAACATTCCAGAACTTACAAAAAAAACACGTATATACGCACCCCCTTCTCTAATCCGCACGCTATCGCAGAAGGCGAAACCCGAATACTCAATTTTCTCTTTTATCGTCCGCTACGTTAATCTAAAATCGTTTTAGAATGGCCGGAAAAGGAGAAGGACCGGCAATCGGCATTGATCTAGGCACCACATACTCATGCGTTGGTGTTTGGCAACACGACAGAGTGGAAATCATAGCTAACGATCAAGGCAACAGAACTACACCGTCTTATGTTGCCTTCACTGACTCAGAGCGTTTGATCGGCGACGCTGCTAAGAACCAGGTCGCCATGAACCCAATCAACACCGTCTTTGGTTAGTATTCTTTCAGAAGATATTTTTATACTGTTCTGATTTTAGTCAAGAAGGATCTTATATATATACTGCTCTGATCTTATCCAAGAAGGATCTTGTGTATGCACACACTGTCGTTAGATATTAGTAAAAACTAAACCAAAATCTTAGATCTGTTATTTCTATTTAGACTTTTAGTTTTGGTAGATGGATGGATATTGCTTTCAGATCCGTTAGCTTCTTTTTATTTACTATAAGCTGCTCTCTGGTATTTGTAGTTACTGCATAAGCTGTTTTCTGGTATTTTTTAGTTTCTGCATAAACTTGGTTAATTTTTTTCTTACCTGTAGTTTTAAGTTTTAACTATTAGTCATTACTGAGTTAACTGAGTGAGCTCTGTAGCTAATTGGTGTTTGGTCATGTTACTGCAGATGCAAAGAGGTTGATTGGTAGGAGATTCACTGATGTTTCAGTCCAGAGTGATATCAAGCTCTGGCCATTTAAGGTCATCTCTGGTCCTGGTGACAAGCCTATGATTGGGGTTACCTACAAGGGTGAAGAGAAGCAGTTTTCCGCCGAGGAGATTTCTTCAATGGTTCTCATTAAGATGCGTGAGATTGCCGAAGCTTACCTTGGTACCGCAATCAAGAACGCTGTGGTCACTGTTCCTGCTTACTTCAACGACTCTCAAAGACAGGCCACAAAGGACGCTGGAGTTATTGCTGGCCTGAATGTTATGCGTATTATAAATGAGCCTACTGCTGCTGCCATTGCTTATGGTCTTGACAAGAAGGCGACAAGTGTTGGGGAGAAGAATGTGTTGATTTTTGATTTGGGTGGTGGTACTTTTGATGTCTCTCTTCTTACCATCGAGGAGGGTATCTTTGAGGTGAAATCCACTGCTGGAGATACCCATCTTGGAGGCGAGGATTTTGATAACAGAATGGTGAACCACTTTGTTCAAGAATTCAAGAGGAAAAATAAGAAGGATATCAGTGGAAATCCTAGAGCTCTTAGGAGGTTGAGAACTGCCTGTGAGAGGGCAAAAAGGAC
The DNA here is from genome assembly GCF_000495115.2 of Populus euphratica. NCBI lineage: Eukaryota > Viridiplantae > Streptophyta > Magnoliopsida > Malpighiales > Salicaceae > Populus > Populus euphratica. The sequence goes on along the minus strand of NW_011499872.1, from coordinate 876,269 downwards.
TCTGTCATCCACTGCTCAGACCACCATCGAGATTGACTCTCTGTATGAGGGTATTGACTTTTATTCAACCATCACTCGTGCAAGATTTGAGGAGATGAACATGGATCTCTTTAGGAAGTGTATGGAGCCTGTAGAGAAGTGTTTGAGGGATGCTAAGATGGACAAGAGCACTGTACATGACGTGGTCCTTGTTGGTGGTTCCACCAGGATTCCCAAGGTGCAGCAGCTATTGCAAGACTTCTTTAATGGGAAGGAGCTCTGCAAGAGCATCAACCCTGATGAGGCTGTTGCATATGGTGCTGCAGTCCAGGCTGCTATCTTGACTGGGGAAGGCAATGAGAAGGTGCAGGATCTACTTCTTCTTGATGTCACACCCCTGTCTCTTGGATTGGAAACTGCCGGTGGAGTTATGACTGTTTTGATTCCAAGAAACACCACCATTCCCACCAAGAAGGAGCAAGTTTTCTCGACCTACTCTGACAACCAACCTGGTGTCTTGATCCAAGTTTTTGAGGGTGAGAGAGCAAGAACAAAGGACAATAACTTACTGGGCAAATTTGAGCTATCTGGCATTCCTCCAGCTCCCAGGGGTGTTCCTCAGATTACTGTGTGCTTTGATATCGATGCCAATGGTATCTTGAATGTCTCAGCCGAGGATAAGACCACTGGTCAAAAGAACAAGATCACAATTACCAATGACAAGGGTAGGTTGTCCAAGGAAGAGATTGAGAAGATGGTCCAGGAGGCCGAGAAATACAAGTCAGAAGATGAGGAGCACAAGAAAAAGGTTGAGGCAAAGAATGCGTTGGAGAACTATGCTTACAACATGAGGAACACTGTCAAGGATGACAAGATCAGTTCCAAGCTGGCTGCGGATGACAAGAAGAAGATAGAGGATGCCATTGATCAGGCTATCCAATGGTTGGACAGCAACCAGCTTGCTGAGGCTGATGAGTTTGAGGACAAGATGAAAGAGCTCGAGAGCATCTGCAATCCCATTATCGCCAAGATGTATCAAGGTGCTGGCGGTGGTGACATGGGTGGTGGCATGGATGATGATACTCCCCCAGCTAGTGGCAGTGGTGCTGGTCCCAAGATCGAAGAGGTTGATTAAGTGTGCCCGTTTGATCTTTTTGTTTAATGATGATGAATAGGCGGTGGTGCTATTTTAGGTGTTTGTTTTCATCGCCGTCGTGGATATTAGAACTATAATATTTCTATTTTCTGCAGTTAGTCATGGCGTTGAAGATTTTCTTATTCCAGTTTTTTTCTCCAATACATTATCGCGCTTGAAATATATATGTTGACCAGTTTATAGTTCGTGTTTTGCGCCTATGGAGTTCATGCAAGAAAGAACGTGATATTCCTAAACTGTTGGCTAGTCTAACTGAAGTATTTAGTTGTGTTCTTGAATGAGTTCCATCCTGTTCGCCCAGGGTTTGCATTCGAATATAATAAGCTTCTTCTTGAACGGGCTACCATTAATGTTTTTCTCGCGGATGACTTGTACTAGCCTTTCAGCAAATTTTGCTATGCGAAAATAAATGAAGTGTACTTTTTAACCAATTTTTAAACATGGGAAAAATGATAAATACAAACCCATAGCTTTCTTTGATGAGCGAAATAGAGCCATATTCTTAACAAGAACCTCTCCCCTCAAGAATTAAATCAGGCCTCTGTGTCCCCATGTATGAAATTCATGCGCCTGCACCAGATAAACCATCAAATATTATGGTTCGGATTCTAAGCTATTGTCTTCAAAACCCTTCTAGACATCCATCTTCCAAGCAGATGCATAGCTTTCACTGTCACATGCTACTTGGATGATTCCTTCACTTGCAATATCATCATAATCATCCTTCATGTTAAACCGCTGTAGCCTGAAACCTTCTTGACAGCCTCCTCCTCCATTTTCACAAGTTGCTGGCAAAAGGTTTCAACATCATGTGCCTCTTCTTTGAAAGGGAATCTGAATTGTTTCCATACGTATTCACTGGTGCCATCCTTTAATCGTGAACTAGGAACTTTTGCCAGCACATCAAATCCCTTGCGGTCAACAGAGAGCATAAATGCATCCTGATCAAATAGACATTAGTTTACGTTGAGGGTTCTGAGATCCAAATGCAAATTTTTCATTCTGAGTAATCGTTCCACGTGCACTTATGGAGAAAAAACTGGCATTTTCTAGTAGTCAGACATGTAAGGATGAACATTTCAAGTTTGTTGTTCAGTAAGGCTTTCGCTTTCCTTTATTTTTGCTGCTAATAAACATTTAATGCAAGACAAGAATAGTGTTTGATTGATGAGACTCTTCGACCCAAGGCTATGAAATTAATTTAAATCTTCTCTTCTCGTTAATGGCTAGAATTGCTCGGTATAGTGCACCGTGTAAGGTGACTAGATAGATCATTATGTGCTTGTACAATTTTTTGCTGAACACCCTAAATTTGATTGACTGGGTCCTATGTCGTGACTAAATGGTCTTTTCAAACTATTAAATGGCAGGAGAATTAAACTTATCTCATGCATGCTTGATACCGTCAAAAGTAATCGTGTACATGTATAAAAAACAAAAGGAATGATGCACGCATGTATCTTACCCTTGCATCTGCATTCAAGTACACGAAACAAAAAAGTACTAGAGCTCTACGCCTTGATTCACTTCGATTGATGCCATCGATTAGCTTTGCGGAAAGAAATGCTGCAGGAGAAACAAAGTTAAGAGACATATTTCTTTAGCGACAATATAAGCACATTATATTCAAACAAGCAATCGTCTTTTCTTGTAACAAGGGGCTTACCTAATGGATCTACTTTAGACGCTTCAATAGCTTCCATATCCACTTCATGAGTGCGTCCATGGCCATCAATAAACATGCATGAACTGACCAAAAGTTCACAATTCTCGTTACTTGTTTATTTATCTTTTTCATACACAAGATGCTCATCCTAATCGTTATTGCATGAGATTCTACTATAACATGCTATACATTATTTTTTATTATTATTTTTCCTTTCAGAAAGATGAAAGGTTATACTTTGGTTTATAACAAGAAGCAACAGCAGATTCGCTATTGCAACAATGCAGAACCTTAAAATGTGTTTGTGCCCAACTACATAAATTCAAACACTTGAAATGTTCAATTTTCATTATGCATGAATAAATGCACACTTCTTACTTTCCTCTTAATTCAAGATCAGGATTTCGTTGTTCTTCAGAATTTCAGTTCAGAAAAATTATATCCATATTCAGTGATTTTGACACTACAAGTATACTGATACTGTGTAACTGAGAGTTTTGTACCTTAGATTGAATCTGTAAACACCATATTCTTCAACACCATCCAATAGCTCCTTGAGGTTTTCACTTCGGGATGTGGTAATAAGATTAGAAGAACTTAATACACCAGAAACTGTATAGGGGGCCTCATTGATCTGCCGCTGTTCAGAAAGCATGACTTCTTTAAGGCTTTCTGCAACCAGCTGAACCTATAACAAGAGAAAAAGTATATAATCAAGGCAGAATTCCCTTTTCTTTTTCCACACTCTACATAATATTGTATAAAATCAAAACAGTGCATAGAATAGATTCTTATTTGGCATCAATGCTCAGCTCAGCAATCAGACTAAACTCACGAGTTGTTGGAACACCAAGATCTCGCAGCTTCCTAGGATCAGAGAAAGCCAGCCATTTCTCCTATTGCATGCTAGGTTCAGTAACAGGAGTCCTTTAAATATAGATTTGCATGTTCTCTCATGGTAATATTAGTTGCAGATGTATTTTTATGAATTAATAACAAACTTCCAAGGACACTGAATTCGAACTTTGAAACAATATTTTGCTCTTATTGCTCAATGGCACAGGAGCTTTCCTTAGAATATTTATGATATTAGGGTTACTTAATTAATATAGTGTCATGTGATTAGCATGTGACTTTTTAAAGCAATTTCTTTATAGTAGTTTTACTTGTGGACTAAGACTAAGAATCCTTTTTGTACAGGCAATATCTGTTGAGAAAAAAGTCACAGATTGGAGTTCTTCAACATTCTATGATGAGTTAGATGTGAATTGGGATTCTCCATCAATTTATGATCTTTATTTTGATGATGATCTTGATGTTAGTCATAGCATGAACAATGACAGTAATGGCAATGATGATGTCATCAATGGTGTCCTTATCAATAAGCTAAAGGTTGGTTGCAAAGAGAACATGAAAGTTACTCAATAAAAGAAAATTGTTAATTTATGATATGTTGCTTCTTTTGATTACAAGCTTGCTATAATCACAAAAGCAAATTTGTTCAAGGATTATATAAATACAATACATGTTGATGAAGCAAGTTTGAGGTTTGCAATTCATTATTCTAAAAGTCAGAAAGAGAAATGAGTTGTCAATTGACATTTCTTATTATGCTAAATTTAAAATGTAGGGACTTAAGCTGATATCTAGAGTATTTATACACCTGAGGCGAAAAAAGAAAAGGGGTTAGAGAGTCTTGATTGGACACGCGCCAAATCGAGGCAAAAATGATTTTAGCTAGAGGATGAGTTTTTTCCAGCCCAAGGAGAATACCGGGAGCTTTCTTTAGAATATTTACAATATTAGGGTACTTAATTAATCTAGATTCATGTGATTAGCATGCAACTTTTTAAAGTATTTCCTTATAGGCTGAGTTGTTTTACTTGTGGACTAAGACTAAGAATCATTTTCCTACAAGGATTTAGGATTTTAAATAGTCTTTAAGGACTGCTAATGCTGTAAATAAACGACGACTTTGATATTTTGATAATTTTATGAAGAGTTTGTTCTCTTTTTCTACCCAGACACCCTATCTTTAGATATCCTTTTCCTTTTCTTCCTACATCACTGAAGTATCAAGAGGCATAGAGATACAGCATGCAAGGTATATATTCTGAAGATTCTTGAAAGTTATTTTATTTGGAACGCTCCTAAACTTGCATTGCCAATTCTTCAAAGAAATAATGTTCGGCAACATCAGCTATAAAAAAGTCTCCATTTTCTATCAAACAAATTCTTCACTGCACAACTGAAAGTTGACAGAAAATTAACAGACTAGTCTCAATGCGCGTGCGTGCGTGTACATACATATATGTATATATGTGCCCCTATCACACATAAAAAAGGATAGTCATTCGAAGTTATATTATATATTGCCAGACCTTTTCCTCCTTAAGAGGCACAACATTCCCAGTTATCGCAATCCTAGCTGGTAACTGCAGCATGAGTACAAATCAGCATGTTAGGCCCTAGCAGCATATCTAGGGTATAGTTGAAATGATGAAGGGAGGGGAAGATATCTCTGAAGCAACTGAACAGCAAAAAAAGTACAAGCCAAATGAAGAACTAACCTTCTGCATCGATTTGAATAAATTTGCCAGGGGTCCTGGAAAGGGAGTAGCAACAGCCAATGAAGCACGGTCATCAATGATTGTGTTCTATGTCAAAGAAAGGGAATGAATCAAACAGCATCAGAAATAATAATTGGACAACTTTAGCAGATAAATTTCATCGCAAATGAAAATCAAAGATCATGTAATTTACGGGTACTCTCTTCAAATAATTTTAGTTCTTTATATAACAAAGCAATAGGATTTCATGCTCTGTTAGTTCAGCTTATAGGCATGATAACACGAACAGACAGAAAAATTGTCACTGTATGAACATAACATAGCAAACCCACAACCGTAGTGAAAACATTACCACATTATGCATGTCTTTTTCATTAACCCAGAGATATGGCTTCCCCTTCTTGAGTATGTACTTGACTTTTGAACTGTATATGCCCCCCTTGCTAACATGAACACACCAAATAAATAAATAAATAAAAGAAGGAAACCCATTAATCAACTTGAGAATTTTCTTATTTTTTTTTAACTCTTGTAAGGAACCAACAAGAGCTTGGATTTTTAATCTATAAAGGGCAAAGAAAATGAGAACCCGATAGTTAGAACAGAAATAGGCACCTTCCTTTGGCATCAGCTTTGATGGTATTAAGTTGAGCTTGCCAATTGGAGGCAAGTATACTCTGCAATGGAACAAATAGATTTTTACTTTAACAATAACCAGTGACAAACTCTGGAGTTGCAGAGAAAGGGAGGAGGGAGAGAAACCTTGCATTTCTCAGCAAGTGTCAAGATAGTAGTTTTGCTGCCTTTCATGATTCCTACGCTTCTTCACTTCTTGTACGCCAATTGATCGACGAAATTACTCCTTCAAAGGCTTGACTTGTGTGTGGGCGTGGCAGTTAAGAGCGAGAGAGAGAGAGAGAGACGGGTAGCAGGTGCCAAAGCGAGGGTTTACGAAGCTAGTTGAGGTTCAAGAGTCAAGGCTCGTTTGTTTTTGTTATGTAAAAATGGTTTTAAAAAATCATTTTTTTATTTTTTTAATTAATATTTTTTTTATGTTGTTAAATTATTTGATGTATTAATATTAAAAATTATTTTTTATTTTTATATAAAAATACTTTAAAAATCAACTTTTATCATACTCTAAAAATTACAAATCTTAAATGAAGTTTATCTAATAGCTCGGATTATACTCTCCATCAACAAAATAAGTTGGCCTTATTTGAGTAGTGTGAAATATATATATATAAAAGCGTTCCTGATAACAAATGAAAAAAATCTTTATTTAAAATTATATATATATTTGATTATGTTTAATAAATTTATTTATTAAAATTAATTTGAAATGAAAATTAACATATATATAAAATTTATTAAATAAAATAAAAAAATAATATAAAAGATTTCATATATTAAAAATATCATAGAAATAAATATTTAATCCACGTAAAATAAAAAGCAATTATAAATAAATTATATTAATCTTTTCAAAAATTAAATACACCCTATTTAATAGAAAAATAATTTTTATTTGAAAAAGGCTATAAAAAATAATAATAAAGAAAAGGTATTAATCAAAACATTAATTTTAAAAAATAAAAATAAAAAAGGCATTAATAAAAAATGAAATATAGAAATAAAGTAAAGAACGGCAAAAAAAAAACCCAATACATCATGGAACCTGGATTGAACATTGAGATTGAAAACAATAATAGATGATAAAAAAAAATGATATGGATTTCTTCAACATGTTTTTTCACATAAAAAATTATAAATAAATTACAAATCATTATGTAAGTAGTGAAAGAAAGAGTTGTTAGCAATAAAAAAAAATATAATTAGAAAAATTTGGAGATAAATATGAATTATGATATTTAATATTGTATCATGAGTCATTTATTTGGTTGTGTTTAATGAATTTATTTATTAAAATAAATTTATAATAAAAATCAACATTTACATAGAACTTATTAAATAAAATAAAATAAAAATATCATATAAGACTGCATATACTAAATTGCTATTTAAAAAGGTTAAAAACCAAAAATAAATAGAAGATAAGAGGTATTAATTAAAGTATTAATTTAAATATTATTTTAAAAAAATACATATAAAAAAAAGCATTGATAAAAAACGAAAATTAAAAAGAAAAAACAAAGAAAGGAAAAAACCAAAACTGAAAAAAAAAATTATTAACTTGAATTCCATAATAAAATTAAAAATAATAAATCATAATAATAAAGATAAAATTGAAAACTAATGTATGATTAAAAAACTAAACATGTAGAATTTTTTACCATGTTTTTTTCACATAAAAGAATTACAAACCACTGGGTAGATAATGAAAACAAATCATCAATTATAAATAAAAACACAACTAGAAAAATTTGGAGATAAATATAGATCATGATATTTAATATTGTAACATAAGTTTATAGATCATGATATTTAATATTGTAACATGAGTCATTTATTTGGATGTATTTAATAAATTTATTTATTAAAATCAATTTATAATACAAATCAACACCCGTATGAAACTTATTAAATAAAATAAAATAAATATTATGCAAGGCTGTACATATTAAAGATATTGTAAAAAATAAATATTTAGTATATATAAAATATAAAAAAATATAAATGAATCATACTAACCTTCTAAAAATTTAAATGCATCAAATACAATTAAAAAAATTGTTATTTCAAAACCAAAAAAAGTCAAAAAAGGGTGTTAACTAAAACATAAATCAAAAAATTATTTTTTAAAAACATATAAAAAATGTACTGATTGAAAAAAAATTTAAAAAATTTAAAAATGAAATCGAGCATTACTAAGCCAAGTAAGTCACACCAAGCGCTTGGGCCACCAAGAAAATGCTCACACACATACCTTTCTTTTTTTTTTCTTAATTTAATGGGGATGTATAACATGTCATTCACTCTAATTGTAAAAAAAAATGGACAATGTTTCCTCGAAAACCCCTGGAATTTAGCTACAGTGTTCATGATTTTTCACCTAAAAATCTATTTTGAACTCATTTTTTACTCAAATAATTAGAAAATATTATAAAAACTTTTTTAAACCAATTTACGGCCTAAGAAACAAAAACCACCATAAAATTCAAGATCAATTTGAAGTAAAAAATGTTATCAAGCTCAAATCTATTTTTCTAATCATTTTCAAGATAAAAAAAAATATATACAATCTCAACCTCCCTTATCACATAAAATCATTTGACATAAAAATGATAATTTTAATGGCTAAAATCGCTATCAATAACAATTTTCTCTCTCTAAACTGAATACGATAATCCTCCCTTTCTTCTCTGCTGATAAAAAGACTAGAAATAAAAGGAAGGAAATTTGGTACCAAATTTTTTTTTAAAATAATTATAAGGAGATATCACCTAATAGCTAAAAAAAATAATGACAAAAAAAAACTTTTCAAGTAAATTTCGAAGTTATCTCGAAATGGCCTGAATCATGCAAAAAAAAGTTTGATCATCAATTTTTTTTAAAAAAATACATTACCATGATCTAAAGTGAATTGTTAGAAAGTGATCAATAAAAATATTATAATATTTTTCCTACATATTTTAGTTTTGGTCAACATAATCGAAGTTACCATCTTAGTTACCACATTGTATTACGGCCACGGGGTTGAATGAAAAAAGTTTAACATGAAATATTAAGAATGTATTTAATATCGTAGTCAAAATACTGGTTACTTGAAATTTAATTTTTTGTTGTTTAAAATTGATTTTCTAATATTTTTGAATTTTTTTAACGTGTTGATATACCAAAAAAAATAATATATATATATATATATATATTATTTGAATACATTTTAAAACAAAAAATGCTTTAATAAACAACCATTACTAAATGTCAAATAAGCTTCATACCAATCAAGAAAGTTAAACTTGAAAACTCATGACTTAAATTTGTATTTTTTAAAAAATATTTTTTTATTTAACAATACAGAAAAGAAACATGTAACTATAAAATGAAATTATCAATCTAATATCACCTGTAAATTCCAAAAAGAAAAATCAATTATGACATTAAAAGTGTTTGGGATTTGCCATTAATGAGCAATAAATTATACAACCTACCCTAAGAAATAGAGTTATCATTGTCAAAAGACTACAATAGTAGTTGCACCAACCATTGACAAAAATATACAACCTATATGTTGCTATTATTAGTGCTCCTAAGAAATAGGGTTATCATTGTCAAAAGACTACAATAGTAGTTGCACCAACCATTGACAAAAATATGCAACCTATATGTTGCTATCATGTCATGATTTGTAGATCTTGTCTTATCATTAATGCCTATAAAATAAAAGCATTGTTTGAGAGCAAAATGAAAGAGAAAGAGTGATGAGTATGTGTAAGAGAATAAAAAAAAAAAGAGAAGTTGTCAAGGGCAACATTCTTATTGTCATTGCAGCAGTGTGTGTTAGCTGAGAGTTAAGACCGAGTGGGTGTAATCATTCTCTTTCATGTATTTGTTTTGTATCATTTTCTCTATCTTTAATAATATCAACTTTTTCGTGAATATAGGTGATTTGTTGAACCACGTTAAATATTGTATCAATGTGCTTAGCCTTCTCTGTGCAAATATTAGTATATCACCGGTTTGAATCCCCAATAAAAAACAGGTTTAAAATAAATATATTTAAACAAGGTCACGATTATTTGAACATGGTTGAAGAAAAAAATATTGATAGATCAATAGAATTATATATAAAAAAGTATTGCAAATATTAAAAAAATAAATTTTATGTTAATTGAATATCCATTAGTTTTTTTCATGTTATACACGTGTTAGTTGAAAACAAACAAAGTTATTTTTTTATAGAATCTAATAATATTATCTTGGAATATGAGAAAATTGAATAATATTTTTTTACATTGCATTTTGAATTTAAATTCATATAAAAATAAAAATAAAAAGGTAGTCATGCATGCCTAGTTGGGTGGCCCGACATGTTTAGGTTTTTTTCTTTTTTCTTTTTATGTTTTCTGCAAGGGGTGAGCAATTTGTAGTCTCCTTTGTTTCTTATTGAAAAGAAATAAAAAACAAATCCTAGGCAGGTTAGATACTGCTAGAGAAAACCTATTGACACGACTAAAAAATTGATGTCTTCTCCCAAATGCAGGAGTGTCGAAGTAATAAATAACCCGGCAAGACCGGGGTCGAACCATAGTGAGGTTAATTGTATAAATTATAAATAACAATTATAAATAACAACAATAGTAAGAATAACAACAACAATAATAATAGTAGCAATAATAATAC